>NW_017307400.1:309403-319716 GCF_000935625.1 Nanorana parkeri | reverse complement strand
AAGGTAAGATGGATACGGGGGTCTGGGTCAGGAAGTGGGGGGCAGGTGATGGACAGAATCTGGACTTTGTGTGAACAAGCCCTTAAGACCAGATGATTGTCAACACCTGACCATCACACTTACATGGGTTTGTAGAGCATCCCATTCCAAAACCATGGCCGTAAATATAGAGTTGCCCTTCCTTCCTTTTTAGCCATGCCCATAAATATGGAGTTGCCTCTTCTTCCTTCCATTTTAGCTAGAACAGTCTTCACCCCTCTGAGAAGGGTTTCCACAAGATTTTGAAATTTGTCAGTGGAAATTGGTGCCCATTCAGCCAAAAGAGCATTGGGGAGGTCAAGTTGACCACTCAAGTTCCTTTACACCAAACTCCTCAAACCATGTTTTATGGAGCTGGATTTGTATGCAGAGGCAGAAAAGGGCCTTCCCCAAACTGTTACCATAGGACTGAAAGCATACAATTGTCTAAAATGTTGTTCTATGCTGTAGCAGTAACAATAACTACCACTGGAATTATTTGAACTTAATATTTGGGGGGATGTCCAGCTTTGGCCTCATCACAATTGCCCTGGTTGGGTGTTCACAAACTTTTGGCTGTATAGATATGCTGTACGGGGTTGCAATCATGTTTGCTCTGGTCTTCCCACAAAATAGTTACTTGTTACCACTACATTGAGATTTGACAGCTGGTGCTACAGATGAGGAGTTTGTCTCGGATCCAAGCACCTGCACTTTTTTGTGTTGGCACTTCAAACACCTACTTATGTCAATTCTTTTTATGTGAGAGCTTCATTGAGATTTTTAGGGATTGTTTTGTGGGTAGATCCCACATACTGTGCTAGGGGCTGGGAGTATTTCATAATTCTGACAACAAATATCACAAATGCTAATATACATTCAAGGGTAAGCTAGACTGTTAAAAGAAAACTTTACACAAAACAGCAGTAATGTTACCATGGAAGATCATTTCATACTGTATTATCTAAATCACAAAATACACCAGATTATCTTTTCCCATATGTCATTCAAGCCATGAGATCAAAGTCCTTTTACCCGATTTGGGTTATGTCATTAAATTTGCTACCTAGAAGGAATTTAATAGCATTACGACACACACACGCACACCATAATTCCCTTTTTACATTTTTGGGGGACACCCGAAAACCATATTGATATGATTGTGTTAATGTTACAAGTGCCTTCAATGTTATAGGATCATGTACAATATTATTATTAAAATGAAGAATGTTCCAAACACTGACATTTATATTGGTATGTTTTAATGCTGAGATATGTTCATTGTTATATACAAGGTGAACAAAGAGGCTATTGCTGCACTGTAGAAAATATTGTCTGTAAGGGTTAGATCATTAAAGCAGAACTCTGGGGAAAATACATTCTTAACCCTTGCAGTGGGTCTACCCCCGCACTGCAAGGGTTACGTGCTTGTTCATGTCTAGGTTAAAAAGTCATACTTACCTGATCCTGAGAGCCACCTGCTCTCCCTCTGCTGCAGCTGTTTAAGGATTCCTGAGTCATCAAATGAGGACGTCAAGGGACATACGATCGGTGTAGCGGAGGATGAGACAGGCTGGAGGGAGCGCTGTTACAGCTGGTCAGATCCAAGGTTTGGTTGAGTTAGTATATATGGCAGGGACCGGTCTAAGTACATAACCCTTGCAGTGCAGGGGTAGCCCACTGCAAGGGTTAAGAATTATTTTCTCCAGGAGTTCTGCTCTACATCGTCATTTCTCTCTGTGGACCTCAGTAAATCTCTTCCTATGTTATGGAGATGAGGTGGTGTTCTACAGTCCTAACATACTTCCTGTCATAGGGTGACGACACTGCTCCTCCATAGATACAGTGCAGTAAGAGTTATCACTTAGGACAGGAAGTGTGTTACGGACATATTTGTTTTGGGCAGCAAAGGTAGAGCTGTCTTGTACCACGCTTGGATTAGATGTTTGAATGATGGCTTGGACCTTTTTTTGCTGAAGTGCAGATTGAGTTCCAAGTGCAGAATCCTCGAGCAACCATTTTAAAAACTGTCTTTCACTGGTCTTTCTGAACTTAACTTTGAAACTTGATTGGTTCTTAGAAACAGCAGTTTTTCTAACATTACATATTAATACTGCATATGTACTTATGATATTAATGATGCCAACATGTCAGCTAGGATTACATTATTCCTATTCTGCAAATAACTGGCCCATTTATAGGTACAAGTAACTCCAACATAAGATTTGTATGTATCATAATATCTGTATCATAATTGGCTGCAAGAATTGACCCACATGGTAGTAATAAATGGGTCATTTTCCAATTGGGAAAAAGTGGGGAGTGGGGTGCCCCAGGGTTCAGTCCTGGGACTGATCCTGTTTATCTTAATCATTAACGACATAGAGGGGGGAATAAATAGTTTGATTTCATTTTTTGCGGATGATGCTAAACTGTGTAGGGGAGTAAATTCCGAAAAGGGGATACAACTTGAGGGGTGCTACATTAGGGAAATCAGACATGGAAAAGACCTGGGGATGCTCATAGATCACAGATTTGGCAATAGTAAACAATGCCAAGCAGTGACCAGCAAAACAAACAGGATGCTGTCCTGCATTAAAATAGGGATTGTAGCAAGGGATAAGAGAGTAATACTTCCACTTTATAAATTACTGGTTCGGCCTCATCTTGAGTATGCGGTACAATTTTGGTCGCCAACTGTCTGGAAAAACGTCCTAGAAATGGAGAGAGTTCAGAGAAGGGCTACAAGATTAATTAAAGGGACAGAAGGCTTGAGCTATGAAGACCACCTTAAAAAAAATTAAACTTATTCTCCTTAGAAAAGAGGTGATTACAAGGGGACCTTATTGCAGTCTTCAAAACCATTAACGGGGACCACAATATTCGAAACAAGTTGTTTAGACCAAGAACTGCATCGAGAACACGCGGACATAATAAGAGGTTAGAAGAGAGGGGAATCGATCTAAAGCTGGCCATACACCATATAGATCTGCAGATTTTCTGTGGTCAGGTGGAAAAAGTGCAACAGATTCCTCCATCTACGCTAAACTGTGTGGATGGAGGAATCTCCCACTGGGCCACGTTTCAGTACCTTGCTAGCTGGCTCTCAAAATACCTGAACAATGCCTGCATACAATCAGATTGCTCAGGTATTTTTAGCATAGATGGAGAAATCTGTTGCACTTTTTCCATTTGACCATAGACAATCTACAGTAAAGCTATAGGTGTATGGCCAGCTTTGGGGGTCAGTAAAGGGTTTTTTTTACTGTGAGAGTAGGAAAACGGGGATATGGGAAATGTTAGAACTATATGCACTGAGTGGCCAGTTTATTATGACCACCTGACATTTGTAGGCTAATTAGCTATAATTTTGCGCTGAAGTTGCTAGAGGGCCAGACCATTATAAATAGGGAAGCAGGTTGTTTACCACGACAGTAGAAGTGATTTTTTTCTGAAGATATTGATAAACGCGATGATAGCTATAGATCTATATATATGTATTTCTATATATCTATAGAGATATATAACATATAGGTTGAGTCCATCCATAGGATGGACTCTTGTCTTTAGTCACTCTCACCTACTGTATACTTTGTTATATCTTCTATGTTATATTACTATGTATCCAGTACGATATTGGTCAGGTAAAAAAAACATCCGGTCATACAATACCTATCCTTAGTAAGGGATGTTGGATTCTGTGCTTTGAATGAAATGTCTTTAATATATGTATTTACCATTTAATTTGTAGTGTTTCCTCTTTGGCTTCAATGTTCAGCGTGATTCCCACAATCTGCTTTGGCTTTCAGGTAAATGGCAAGAACTAACAGCTGGGCTTTGTTATGTACAATTTGTGTCCTGACATAATACTGTGCTGAATATGGCTTCTAACTTCTGGTCCTGGTCCTCACGTTTGATAACAGTATTCAATAAGAGCACAACTGGATTTCCCAGTAGGCATATCCCTAAAGAGTAGGTAACGCTATAACAATGCTATATTAACTTAGGGGGTTTTTCACTATGGAGCTGAAGGATACTGCCGTAGCTTCCGCTGATCCTTCAGCTCTCTTCGGCTGCCTCTGCCCTTCGGTTCAGTCAAAATTAAGGGCTGTTATAAGGGCTATTCACAATAGCCCATACAGCACCCGAAGGAAGCCGAGCGGTTCAGCCGAGCAGAAGGCTGTCACTTCGACTGAGCCGAAGTGACAGCCAAAACGTGGAGAAAGGTCGGCCAAAGCCGTGCAGTGCATGTCAGGCTGACCGAAGGCAGCCGATGTACGGCTGATTTTAGCCTATTTCCTGCAGCCACTTCCCGTCTACATGCACTCACTCCAGCGGCAGCTGTGTGTTCATGGCTTGATGATGGTTACAACTGCAGAACACGCTGCACATTGGGTGACCGCACAGCTGCTTATACACTTCATTGGGAAAATATGTGGCAGGATGATAGCGCAGGAGGTTAATTGGGAGACGGAGCATTGCCACTCCGTAAGAGTAAATGCCTTATCAAGGATCCAAATGGCCAACTCGTATTATTTTTATAAAAACTGCAGATTTAAAATGAACAAAAAGGACTTGCATTACCATCTTAGGTATTATATAAGATTTAAGTGATTGTGTTTCGATTTACTTTAAGACTCCTTCATTTTATGCCGTTCAAAGAAACATTATGATTAGGTTTTATAATTGCTGTTCCGTTTGTTCTTTCTAGTGCTATGCATGGTTAGCAATATATTTATATTTCCATGTTTGGATCTCAGCAAATCCGTATTCAGCAAAATTTAGTCAGTAAAAAAAAAGAAGCTTTCAGTAAGTAAGGTTTATATGGAGTGACTGCCTATTAGCGGCGTAACTGCTGTGTAAAGCCAACAGCAATCCCATCTTTCAGCTTTTATGCCTTGAAAGAGGGACATACCAATTGGTATGACATAAATGTCTGTTTTTGTCTTTCAGTGCCATGAAGCTTGTATCACGATTTACAGCAGCATGAGGAACAAGTGCCTGTCTAATTGGGTTGCCGTGTCTGTGGTGTCTATGCTGATCTGCCTTTTAATTTATTCTCTGACAGGTAGAAAAATGCAGCTTCCTTTTAAACCATATCGCATGCAGGGCCGGATTTCCCACAAGTCCAACCAAGGCCCGGCCTTGGGGCAGCAGGGAGTAGAGGGGCAGCAGGGAGTAAAGGGGCAGCAGGGTTGTGGAATCCCTATCTCCCAATGCCCGGGACATGCAGTTCCGGGTGGGTAGTTGTTTTCTACATACAGCCCTGCTTTGGGCAAGCAGAGCTAAATGTACAGCGGGAAAGCCGCCACTTGTTTTGCACAAGTGATCTCAGTGATTTTGCCGAGATCACTTGTATGCAGCCTGCAGGTCTGCCATTCTCCATGGGGGGTTGGCGTGTAGGGGAGCGAATTGAGGAACCTGGCCTTGGGGCAGCAGAGAGAGTTAATACGGCTCTGATCACATGTACAGGCTTATTCCAAAAGGCAGTATGTTAATTCAGAGAGCCCATTCTAATTTAAAATTTTTGTAGTCTAATTGTATTCAATCCCGATTCCAAAAAAGTTGGGACGCTGTATAAAATCTAAATAAAAACAGAATGGAATGATTTGCACATCTAATAAACCCAGATTTTATTAACAATATTAAATATATGAATAATGTAACTGAGAAAATGTACAACTTTAAGAAAAAAATCAGGTAGTTTTGAAAGTGATGTTTTTAAAAAGTTGGGACAGGGCCAGGTTTACCATGGTGTAGCATCCCCTCTTCTTTTAATAACACTTTGGAACAGTAAGGATGGAGAAATATCCCTAAAGGAAATCCAGATGGCAATTAACAGCAGAAGTCCTAACACTTCTTCTCTACTGCACGCAACACTGACAAAATAAATCTAATGCTTGGCTGGAATTCCACATCAAAAAAACATTTTGAATGGACTAAGATGGTGGCTTTCTTTGCCTGTCCCATACCACAAAGGATCACAACAGCAGCATTTGAATGTTGCCCTTTATGAAGTTGTTGTGGGTTCCAGAGTTTAGCCTGTTCCCAACACTGATTGACACATTTTTCCCCCTTCCAGGTATTTATGGGTACCTGACGTTTGGAGAAGGTGTAGCAGCTGATATTCTGATGTCTTACCCTGGGAATGATGTGGTTGTAATAATAGCCAGGCTACTGTTTGCTATCTCAATCATCACCATCTATCCAATCATACTGTTACTGGGAAGGTAAGTGCCTAATGAGAACCTACAGGAAAAATGTGAATACTGTGAACTGATGTTCTCTGGGATGCACTTCGAAAACATAAAATGTATGATTTACTTACATAGTATTTAAGGTTGAATAGACACAGGTCCATCAAGCTCAACCTTTGTGTGTGTTGTGCATGCATTTGTGTGTGTGTGTGTGTGTATAAACGAATCCCTGTGTGGTCTTAGTTTTTAAGAGTACCTGTACCCCTGTATGTTATGGTCTCTTAGGACAGTATCTAATTCATTTTTGAATGAATCAATATTCTTTGCTGATACCACTGCTTGTGGCAGAGTTCCAAAATTTAACCACACTGACAGAAAAGAATCCCCTACGCCCTTTGTGGATAAATCTTTTCTCCACCAATTTTAGTGGTGGCCTCTAGTCATTGTTAGGGAGTTTACAGTAAAAAGTTTATTGCTGATGTTGCCATCACCACCAAACATTTTGTATATCAAAATCATGTCCCCTCTTAATCTTCTCACTTCCAGTGTGAACAAATTAAAATTTAGCAACCTTGTCTCATAGCTTTGATCCTCCAGCTCATTAATTAGTTTTCTTACCCTTCTCTGCACTCTCACTACCTCAAGGACATTCTTTCTGTGGATTGGTGACCAAAATTGAACCGCATACTCAAGATGAGTGGCAAAATTATTGCTTTGCCTCTACAGTACATTCTCTTTTTAATGCATGACAGTACTCTGTTAGCTTTGTTTGCCGCAGCCTGGCATTGCAAGCTGTTATTCAATCTGTGGTCAACTATGACCCCCAAATCTTTTTCCATTTCTGACTTCCCTAGTGGAGTTCCCATTTAATGTATAGCCCACTTGCCTATTTTTAACCCCAAAATGCATTACTTTACATTTTTCAACATTAAACCTCATCTGCCATATAGTTGCCCACTCCCCTATTTTATTCAGGTCCTCCTGTAATGTTATAATATCTAAGCCCATGTCTATTTACCCTCCCAATTTTAGTATAGTCTGCAAACACAGAAACATGGCTATTAACACCTTCCCCAATATCATTAATAGGTTAAATAGTATTGGGCCTTGGACAGAACACTGGGGCATGCCACTCATTTCTGTAGCCCATTGTGAAAAAGAACCATTGATCATTACTCTCTGGACACGCTACTGTAGCCAGTTCTCTATCCATGTACACACCATTTCATCTATGCCCATAGATTTAAGCTTGTGTGTTAAGCATTTATGTGGTACTGTGTCAAATGCTTTTGCAAAATCTAGGTACACCACATCCACTGGCTTTCCTCTATACTTGGCTTACCTTTTGTGATGGTAGGGCTTAGAATGTACACTTGGTTTCTGAGATCTGAAATGTTTCTCCTATCTTCCCTGCCAACCTATATCCATAGCTCTTCTGCTACCTGTCCTTGATTTAGACATACGTTAAGATCAATTACCATATTGCTACAGTCGACACTGCCAGGTATCGTGAAGAGAGGTCATCTGGAAAGGGGTCTATGAAAAGTTTGCTAAGAGGTCCAATTATTATAAGTTATTTTCATGCATGCAGATCTACCCCAGGGCCTATGGGCCTGGAAGTGATTGCCATCCCTGTGCCTGTTGGTAACTATTGCATAATGTTTCTCTGTTCCACAGGTCTGTCCTGCAAGAGGTCTGGATGGACCACAAACAGATGACTGTATATGTGGCTGCTTCTTATGAGCGCTTTGTACGGGTTACACTGACAGTATTATGGATTCTGGTAACTCTCATCATTGCCTTGTTTGTTCCTGACATCAGTGAGATAATTTCCATCATTGGAGGAATAAGTGCTTTCTTCATCTTCATCTTCCCAGGTCAGCTACTGTATTTGATACTTTTTTTGTTAAAGGTTGCTAAACAATATCTAACAGCTTTCAATTGATTTGGAGCTCACTGGGTACAATACAAATCCTTGTTCTTCTGCTGTCAGTTGTATACATGTCTAGTCCTTGACTGCCATGATCCTCACACACTCCTAGGATTTGTATCAATAAAGGACAGCTGTACTGAGAGAAAGAGGTGAGCTGCCACTGTTGATATCCTTCTGGAGCAGCTTGTTGCTTGGATATGTCTGGGCTCTATACTTTGAGTCCCAAAACTGTAAAAAGCATGCACCAAGTGTGTGTTACCCTCATGAAGGAAAGGTCAACAATGGTGGCGCCAATGCTTCTCTCGGAACAGTTTTTTTTCAACTTGAATTATAAACTTAAACATTTTAGGTAGGGTGGGGAAGGGTTTGAGTAAGATTTTGTCTCGGTAAACACAATATAACTTTCCTACACTGACAGCTCCATGGGATCAAATTTATGTACAGTAGCTCTTGGTTATGCTGTCCATCTTTTCCTGGTATCCCCGACAGTGCAACAGATTGGCTGTGTGTGAATATGAAGATGTATGTACTCTAGTAAATATCATTTTATTCATCCTTTTGTAGGGCTGTGTCTGATATGTGCAATGGAATGTGAAGCAATGGATCCAAGGAAAAAGTGAGTCATCCTGTCCAACATATGCAAGTGTGTGTGTGTGTGTGTGTGTGTGTGTGTAATATATGTATGTGTATTTGTTGTAGATGTTTAGAGGGATGTGTCATATCTCTAGAAACACTTGCCAGCCTAGATTTAGGGGCATTCACCATACAGTCACTGGGAAATTCATTGCATTTATAATGTCATGACTGAGCTGCTGGCAAATATTCTACCCAGTGAATGCTTAAAGTACATTAGCAGCTTTCATCGGAATGTGTTGCTAGCACTTCTTACAGTGTCCCTGCCCCTTTATGGCATTTATTGTCATGGCTATCCGTCAAATAAAGATACCCTTTCCAAAGTACCCTGTCTAATGCAAGCAGGCACGCTTGGGAGGCCCCATGGGAGGCATTTGGGTTTCCAACCCATCTCTAGTTATCCCATAAAGGCATCCTTAGCACCCCTTACCAATTTTAGTGGTTGCAGTTTTTTTTGTGTTAATTTAATAATTAAAAAAAATATCAAGTGATGTCCATCTGTTGAATCTTTTCTTTATTGGTAGGACACCTTTGACTGAGATAAGTGAGCCTATACTTTGGTAAAAGTATAATCATCTACTATATGGTGAAATATGGCTACAGTGGCAGCTGGCAATCACCCATAGTCTGTAATCTAGGCTTGCATCAGCCTCTCCTTATGTCTTTGCAGATGGTGTCTAATCGCCTGGGGGATCATTTCTGTTTTATGTGGAGCCTTCATATTTGGTCAGAGTACGACCATCGCCGTTATGGAACTCTTGCACAAGTTCTGAAATGTGTTGGATTTTCATTTTGAACTTTTTATTATTTTTATTTAAATTATCTTTTTAACGATTAAATGATTTTATTTCCAAAAATCTTTGGGTGACACAGTTTTTACACAATTATAACTAGACAAATTGGAGTAAATGATCTTTGACTCTGCAAGCTGTTTATTGCACTACGAGTGCTTTTCACACACAAATTGGAATGAACATAACATGGCCTGTAGCTGTATCTTCATAATTCTGCTGCAGGTCAGAAGGCAAAGCAAACCTCTAAATGCAGGATTTGTCATTTTGCTTTAAGTGCACCTATCCCAATGGGCCCTTATATATAGCACACCTGTAATTTACCAGTGATATATAACTGTGTGAAGGCAGATGCTAGGAGAATTACACACTTGCTTTTGCTTATTTTTGTGATTTAAGGTTTTAAACGACAACTGCGCCTTTGTGTAATGTGTCTCTAGTACTCCCTCCCATACTTCTTTGCCTCAGCATCGAATACTTTAATAAAATACAGGACTATTAAAAGCCAATGTAACAAAAGTTTGACACCCAGCTGGGCCTGCTTGCACTAAGTTTTTTTTTTTCCACTTACCTGTGGCATGGGAGAGCAGCGGCGAGTCAGCGCTGGTCCGGTGGGAGGAGCTCCAGGTGGGGTCCTAATTTAGCTGGCCGGCGACCGCCAGAGGTGCCGCGCGTGTCGGGATCCCCTCGCTGACTCGCCGCTGCTCTCCCGCACCGAAGGTAAGTGACAAAAAAAAAACA
>NW_017307400.1:295247-307857 GCF_000935625.1 Nanorana parkeri | reverse complement strand
GGGAGAGCAGCGGCGAGTCAGCGCTGGTCCGGTGGGAGGAGCTCCAGGTGGGGTCCTAATTTAGCTGGCCGGCGACCGCCAGAGGTGCCGCGCGTGTCGGGATCCCCTCGCTGACTCGCCGCTGCTCTCCCGCACCGAAGGTAAGTGACAAAAAAAAAACATAGCGCAAGCATCGGGGCATTTTGGCAAGTACAAATACTTGTCAAAATGCCCTGTTTTTTCCGCCCTCACCCTGCAGCGTCCTCAGGCGGCCGCCTGACTTGCCTTGCGGTAGCGCCGGGCCTGCTTCTACCAAGATCCCCCTTAGCAGATTTCCCATGCTTTGTCTTTAGTAATATCCAAAGCAACCACTTATCTTACTCTGGTAAGAAAGGCAAACAAATGTACTGCATGTAAACATATTTACAGATTTTATATCAGCTCTAGGGGCTCTAAACCTATGCATTGTTCATCTGTTCCCACCGTTTCCACACGTTAAAGAGGACTTAAACGTGATGATTTGCTAAGTTATAGGGGACATCTAGAAATAAAATTTTGCCAGTAACCTCCTGAAAAAAGTGTGCTTCTTGCTATGTGAGGGTGCCTTGGCATTCCTGGGTCTTCAGTCTTATAGTTTGTATGTCAAGTATAGAATTTAAGGCTCTGACTGCTCATCTTATTTGGAGTAAGATTTGCTGCTATTACTACGGTGCTGCTCACTGTTCCCCTGGCTGGAGACTCTGCCATCAGGAAGCAAAACCCTGTCTCTACGAAGATGGCCATCTCCATACACGGACATTGTGCAGAACAAGGCATGGGAAGTCAGTCATGGGAAAAGATCAGCTGCAGGGAGATCATAGGCAATACAGGGTCTTTGCACCCTGCCTGACACTTGTTTGGTACAGCTTTCAGAGTTCAAATCCTCTGTTACTAAATGAAAAACTATAATCCGGAAAATGTTTGCTTTTATGGAAAAAACAAAAAATTAGACTACTTGGTTTCTGTCTCATCCACATCTGCATGATACAGAAGCTATGTCTCATCTCTTGAACTTTAAACAAGCACAAGTATCTTCAATCACTCTTTGTATTTACCTTTTTAATTTTGTATGCAGCAGAATAAGAGGAGAGTCATCTGTGTATAATGCCATCAAACACTAAAAGTCTTCTGGATGTGCTTTTTCTTTGAGTAAGATTTGTTTCACTCTTCATACAAATCTATTGGAATTCAAATGCAGCTTGAAGCAGGTCACAAGGTCAACTGCAGTTTCATAGTTGTCAACATTTCCAAAACATTTCAAGGGACATCTTTTTTTGCTGTGCAGTTTTTTTGCAAAGTTATTGTTGGCAGAGATTGGGCTTTAGGGGCATTTTAAAATGGGCGGAGTTCTTCAAGTGGTATATCGTTAACCTATTGTACAATTTAACTTTAAAATACTATATATATTTGAAGCATTAGGACAGAAACCCAGGGCTGAACGAGTGAAATCCACATGTGTAGGTCTAGCCTTAGTCCCTACAGTCTATAACAGTGGTTCTCAACCTGTGTAACCTCAGGACCCACATTTGTCCTTGGTCATTAAGTTGCGAGCCAAGTCACACTACACTGGAACGTGCAGCATTGTGGTACCGCGCATTCCGGGGGCAGGCGATCGAACTGTGGGCGGGAGCTGCATTTGGGGTGCCATGCAAATGAATGGCAACACAACGCACCTCAAAACACCAGAACACAAGGGAGGTGCGATTGTGTGGTACAGTGTGTTAATCTCATGGGACTGTGCGATTAATGCACTGTGCTAGTGTCAATGGGCCCCTAAAAACACTGATAGACACAATCTCACATACTCAGACATTCTTATGCACATATACACACTCTAAAATCAATTTTTTTTTTTTTTTTTAAAGATCCACTTAGTTTCCTACTGGATCCGCAGCCTGGGGTCTAGTGTGGGTTGCTGTGTCCCTTGCGCGTCCTGTAGAGGCGCCGGAAACCCAGATTGTGACGTCACTCCGGTCCAGGAACCTCTACAGGGCACGCAAGGGAGCTGCAAGCAATGCACATATGGATGGAGCTCCCTCGCGGCCAGACCCTCAGCCCACCACACCTCAAGCTGACACCCAGCGCTCAGCAGCATATTTTGAATGGCTCGGCATGAGAACGGACAGTGCTACGCTAGGAGGAGGCTGGGGAGCCTCTCACCTAGCGCAGTGGAAGGCATGTGATGACCCACTGACACAGGCTTGCGACTCACCAGTTAAGAACCATGGGTCTATAAAGTGCAGCAGCCCATAAGATCTTGCAGAGAATACAATGATAAACAACAATTACACTGCAAACACATTTGGCATAAAATATCCAGAAATCCTTATTTGACACTGACCATTCTGCTGAGTACTGTGACACCTGTTGTGGCTGCCGGTAATATGTGTCAAAATTTTGTGTAATAAAACTAGTTAGGAGGCATTACGCTGTAAATTAGAATTCTGAATCATGTACCGCTGGAAATGTTTGGCATGTATGCAATGGAGATTCTACACCGACCACCAATGTAAGGGGGGTATTTAAACTGACCACCAATGTTGCTGGGGTATTTACACTGACCACTAATGTAATGGATGTATTTACAGTGAACCCACTCTATGATAACCTCTGCATCCCAATTTACCCTCTCTGCTCACTTTTGCACCCCAAACCCCACTGTGCTAATCTCTACAACCACCTCTTTGCTAACCTCTAAACTCCCCCTGCTCATTCATATGTATATTATGGCTACATTAATATGAGTGAGGAGCGGGCAGGTGATTTCCTGACAAAGCCCAGGATACAGGCTGGGAGGAACCTCAAAACAAAAAGCGGTACTGTCCTGGAAAATCTGGGACAAATGGCAAGCATGCAGTTTACATGCACTTGTGAGGAACTTCTGTAGGGCAGCGAGAAGATCTGCATGTCATTACTGAGAAGTTGGCAAATTCTACAGCATAAAGTAAGGCGGAGGGCCCCCCCTCACTGAGAGGAGGGCTAGTTCCAGAAGGCTAGTTTATGGTGGAACTGGGTTCCTTGTCTGAGCTTGGACCCAGAGGCCTGTGGGGAAATTAAGGAACTCTATCCACCTTCAGGGGCAAAGTCTTACCTGGGGCCCTCAACTTCTTTTTCTGGGGTTAAAGGGTACACTTCTCCCCTGTGATTTCCTTCATGTAAGTGCCCAAGGAGTTGCCAAATAGCCATTGCCATACAAAGAACATCTTTACGAGGTACTTCTTGCATGGAAGTTCTTCAGATCAACACTTGAGCCGGAGGATTCTTTGTATATCTACTGAAAGGAAGCTCATCCTGCTATATTTGCAAAGTGTATCCGCTAATCCATCAGTGCAGTAGAGTAAGCCAGCCAGGTAAAAGCTCCATCTGTCGCAAGACAGATGGATCTGTCAGAATAGATCCAGGATCCCGGCCCATGTCCTAGGACCAGTTGAGCAGGGTTTGGGAGACTAACCTTGTCGCAACAGCAGGTTGCATAATATGGCCTGCCAAGAAAAACAGGGCCTTTAAAAAGGGCTTCCAACCTTTTCCCTACCAGGTCCTTGAACACAGAAATATCTTTAGCAGGAAATGTGAAGAATTTGTTAAGGCAGGAAATAACTTGGTCCACAACAGGGACAGTCCATTTCTTTTAGAACCCCTCCTTAATAGAGTATTGCTGAGGAAAATTCTGTGGAGGCACAAATATTTTTTTTCATGCTGAGGCCTGTACCATGAAGGTTTTAGTAGACTGAGGCATTTTTAGGGAACCTAGGCTGGTGACTGTAGGCTGGGTGAGAGCAGCTAAGGCAAGGTATGTGCGAACCTTGTCCCTAAGGATAGAAATTGTATTCTTCAGCGCAGAAGGGATATTTGAGGAATGTGCCGCCTCTGGTACTGAGTCCCCTGAATTGGACATGGTACCATCCTCTTCCTCATTTTGAAAGGCTGAAGCACTCAAAGGGAGTTTAGAGACAAGCTTTGGGAGAGAGGATGAAGGGGCTTGCTTGTGGTCACCGTGGTCTGAGGCCTCCCAAAAGGGTTGACAGTTGTCCCCTAAAATCCTACATAATGTCTAAAACCTCTCTGTATAAATGTGTGGGGGAAGAGAGTCTGAAGGGGCTAAAGAAGCCTCTGAGGAGGAGAGTGATTCCTATTGGGGACAGTGGTCATGACTAAAAGTAACAGGATGCTTAGAGGGGATGCTGGGAACCCTCTTCTGTCACTGGTCAGGAAGGACGCCACACGGTGATGTAGTGGTCCTGGCATGAGCCACAAATATAGGGACTGGTGCTAAATTTAAAATTAAAGTGTGCCGGACTGTTTACTTGCTGGCTGCAACTGAATGGGGAGCCATGCTCAACCCCCTAAGTAAGCGGAGGAGCAGCAGCACACAGGGATCCTATAGGTAGGGCTAAAGCCTTGACTTACCTGCACCATGCAGTCCTCTCAATCCATCAAGGTGTTGGGGACAACACCCCATCTTCAGCCTCTAAGAGGTCTTCAAACACAGTGTCACACCTGGAGGGTGTAAAATGGTTTAATTATACAAAAACTTTCTCTAGAAAGTAAAGCCACCTTTATGGGTAAACTGTAGCAGGGGTGTGTAAATCACAGAAGTGGCTGATCAGCATCAGGAATATTTTGGCAGGTAAAAATTCACATACTGTTTCTGTAATTCAGCTGTCTTGGCTATTTGTCACAAGTTGGAGTTGAATTATGTCACTGGTAGAAGTACAATCCTTTCCTTATGCATTAAACAACCCATACTGCTATGCGTATTCCTTGGTAGAAGAATCAGCTAGAATAATATTCAGAACACTGGTTTTCTGCTGACTAAGGAGGTATGGATGTGAAAATAAAATCCTAATGAAGGAACAAGCCTTTGCTGTCAATGATCAGCCTGGGAAACCAGAGAATTGAGAAATATTTCTAGAATGTGCTGGTTACCGGTCTGTCATATAGATGGCAACCTTCTTCAAATGCAGCCACCCCCTAGAGATGACTGACCAAGAAGCTGACATCCACTGATACAATCACTGTGATAAAAAATACATGAAACTGTCATTCAGAGGTTTTCCAACATCTTTAGGTTGGGATAGTATGTACAATTTTTAGTCATTTCAATTCGTATACCCCTATAGAGCAGAGTGATTTTCCATTTCAGCTATGGGCCTATTGAGTCAGCAATACCCGTGTCATTCCTCACAGAATTCTTTTGGCGGCATTACCTTTCTAGATTGATCAATGAGTCATCAATCTGATCAAAGACAATTACTGTAAATATAAAATACAAATAAGAATACATTTGTGTTGCATTGTGTTTCAAATCAGAATGTCCTATTTTTGCTTAGTGCACTGGTGTGAACATTTAAGCCTTTGATCCGCTCACAAGAGCTACAACAAAACACACAGCAATAGTATTGGTACACTATATTCGTGACTTAAGAATATAGCAGATTTTCACCCTTCGTTGTCACAGAAGTCACTGTCAGAGCCCCCACAACACAGACTAGGGCCCAAGACTAGAGCCCTAGTCTTCTTCAGAGCTCTGTTCTCTCCTCCTCCCAAAGAGAGAACAAAGCCTTGTAGGTGGCATTTTTTAATAGGTTTGGTATTGACTTTCGATAAAAAAACAACTCATTCACCATATCTGGTTATTCAACTGATCCAATCCTGTGGTACTCCGCTTAATTATTCACCCAAGGTTCCCCAATGGTTAGTGGGCACCTGTGGCCTAGGAAGGAGCCTACTGATAATCCGCCATTGAGACTGTAAGCAAAGCCATCAGACCAAGCTCCACTCTTGACCCTAAGCTAGGGCCTCAGACATACAGCATTGTAGAAATGAGAATGGTTTAATGCAAGCAAAGGCTGTATGTGCAATCTCATGGTACTAAGATGGAATTTGGTCCCACAATTGGTTAATCTCCAAGAATGCAAAAAGCTTCTCAAGAAGAGAAGCATGATGCTGCTGCGGGAGATTGTTATGCGAGCAGTCTGATGAGACCGATCCCCCAGGGGAATACTTCAGAAGAAAGAAAATCATCCAGCAATCTCATGAATGAACAATTAATCTCCTGCTCTCATTCAAACCTATGCAGTAGATTAATTGCTAATACTTTCTCCTAAGAGACTATATTGTATGATCTGGTGGAGACTGATCCTGTAAGATGGATCTCATGTGTGCAAGGTCCACTAAATTGAAAAACACAACCGATCTCTATAATGTTCAGCACATTAGTCATTGAACAAAGAAATCCTCTACCAATAAAGACAGGTCCTTTGGCACAGAAGGGTTTCTCACCAATGATTATTTCTCTGAAATCTATTAAATTATTTATTCATAAAACTAACTTGCTGCAACAGGAAGTATAATTCTGTATAATTTTGCTGTGAATTAAATGGCAACTAAAACTTCTGCTCACATATTTTTCCCCCTTTATTTCAGTTATGTACATAGCGCCGACAATTTTACACAGCGCCGAACATAGTACACATTCACATCAGTCCCTGCCCTCAAGTAGCTGCCAATCTACGATCCCTATCTCACATGCATACATATGAGGAACAATTTAGGCAAGGGCCAATTAACCTTCCAGCATGTCTTTGGAATGTGGGAGAAAGCCAGAGTACCTGGAGTAAACCCACACAAGCACAGGGAGAACATGCAAACCCCTTGTAGATAGTGACCTGGCTGGGATTTGAACCAGGGACCCCCATTGCTACGAGGCAGAAGCACAAATCACCACGCCACATAGTTAGTGATTTTTGATAAAAAAAAAAAAAAAAAAGAGGCAGGTGAAGCCAACACATTTTGGGGCCTTAAAATTGCCCCCTTCATCAGGACTTGTGTGTGTATGTAGAATCGCTACTGGGTGGATATTAAACTTGTTTACACAGCAGCTGTTATGAGGAGCTCATAGGGCAAAGGAAACATTTTGGCTGCAACTACCGATCTTGTTGAAATTACTTTGGTGGAACAAACATCTCTGTATTCTAATCTATTGGTGTGGTGCCCCTGTTTGCTCCACCTTTGTCTCCACCCTGAAGTGGCTTTAAAAGCCCTTCTGTAAATAAGAGTTGCCTGCCCAGTGTTAAAATGCTGCAGATCAACAATTACATTACCTACATCGACAATACATTACCTGTAGAAGAAAAACCATCAGCCCCATCTGTCCATCTTTCTGAATATCAATCAGCTGCAGGCAAAAGGAAACATTTCCTCAGTCGGACTGCAATATTGTTATGTTTTCTAGCAAGCCAAAAGGTGAGAGGTTGCAGCAGGGACTGAGCTATGTCAGACATTTGTTAACACAGCCAAGATCTGCCCTTTTGCCAGAATTTAAAGAATTGTGTCATCTTTGAGCTAGCAAAACACCACAGTACAGAATGTAGTTGCTGACCCTGGATAATGTTTGAACAATAATGACTCCCTCTGGAAGGAAAAGCAGATGAAGGCAATGTCAGAAGTGCTGTCATCTCAGTGAGGGATAACCTGTTACACATAGCATGGAAAATATGCAGTATATTATGGTAATTCTTCTTCTATGGGAAAATACATTCCTTAAAGGAGAACTATGAGGTGAGTGCTTTTCACTCACCTCATAATTCTAGCCGACCTGTGACAATGAGACTGTCACAGGTCGGCTCAGTAGATCGGGAGGTGAGCGAACACATACCAGGTTCGCTCGCCTCTCGATCCTGTCACGGCTCTCTGCCGTGACAGGGGGAGGGGCTGGATTCCCCTCTCCGATCTGCCAGCGCTGACTGGCGGAACGGACGGGGAGGGGGCGGGTACAGCTGGCTCTGCCTCTAGATAGGAGCTTAGGGTAACGGGAGGACGCTAGTTTGTGTCCTCCCGTTACCCTAAGGAGAACTATGGGAAAAACACTGACCCCATAGTTCTCCTTTAAAGCGGTTGAACCTCCAACTACCCAGTTTTACTGGCAGCCAGAAATTTACATTCGTAGGCACTGCTATGTGCTGGTGAAATCTGGCACTGCGTCTCTGTCTGAACTTAATTAGTGCTACTGTAAAAAGTAGCTAACCGCAAGCAAAATTATTTCACATTTTTCATCATCAAACAGACTGGTTGCCACTGGTCACTACACTGCAATCATATTAGTACATAGTAATTGTGCTTTTAAAAGGAACCATTGCATCAAGATGGATGAACCACTATACCAAATTTCACAAGTGGGTGGCACTGCAGGTAATACTCATTCCAGTCCATTTCTTTTGCTGCCACTGCATTCCAGTGATAGTTGCAATGTTCTATTGCACTTTCATAATACCTTAATAAATAAACCCATACGTCTGAAGGTCAGGCTCACGTTAGTCCAGTAATGTAGATGACAGCATGGTGAGAGTATACAGGTGGTTTGTGAAGGAAATAAAAAAAAAAAAAAGAATAATGATCATAAAATACAACAAATGCTTTTTTTTTTTTTACAATGACACAACATAGTTTAAGAGTTTTAATAGGTACGTTTTCCAACTGTACATATCCTATAATAAATAATTCCTTTGGAAAGACATTTTCTAGCAACTTGCATTGCACTAGGCATTAATTCCCATACCAATAGTGAACAGAGTACATATATAGAATATCAAACAATACATAATTAAAAAAGAAATCAACATTCCAAGAAGGTCCTCTATATTCATCATTCCCTGGGTAAAAAAGAATGTATAACCGGGCAAAGGTTTCAGCTGCTACGGTGGCTCTGTGAACCTAGCCATGCATCGGTGGATGAAATTAGGAAGAACTAACCCCAGGATATACAGCTAAATATGTTTTCCAGGAAGGAGGTAAAATCTTTCACATTATTCTGGAAGGGTGACTGTTCAGAGTTGTATAGATCACTGCAATCAGGAGGATGAGGCCTAAGCCCTTTTCTAGACTGGCTGTTCAGCTTCCCAAAATGAAGTGGATATTCAGATTATAAATGTAAGTGTTCTTGAGGAGCACATTCTTTGATAACTGAGACATTATCTTCATACTAAAGCCATTGTGTGTGCCCCAGTTTGTGATCTAGGACATGTGTGTGCTCCAGTTTGTGACGAAGGACATGTGTGTGCTCTAGGATGTCATGTAGGACCTGTGTGTGCTTCAGTGTGTGATGAAGGACCTGTGTGTGCTCCAGTTTTTGATGTGGGACATGTGTGTGATCCAGTTTGTGATGTAGGACCTGTGTGTGCTTCAGTGTGTGATGAAGGACCTGCGTGTGCTCCAGTTTTTGATGTGGGACATGTGTGTGCTCAGGCTTGAGATGTAAGGCCTGCATGTTCTCCAGTTTGTGACATAAGGCATTCGTGTTCTCCAGTTTGTGATGTACGATCTGTGTGTGTGCTCCAGTTTGTGATGTACGATCTGTGTGCTCCATTTTGTGATGTAAGTCCTGCGTGCTCTCCATTTTGTGATGTAGGATCTGTGTGTGCTCCAGTTTGTGATGTAGGGTCTGTGTGTGCTCCAGTTTGTGATGTAAGTCCTGCGTGCTCCAGTTTGTGATGTAGGGTCTGTGCGTGCTCCAGTTTGTGATGTGGGGTCTGTGTGTGCTCCAGTTTGTGATGTAGGGTCTGTGATGTAGGGTCTGTGCGTGCTCCAGTTTGTAATGTAGGGTCTGTGTGTGCTCCAGTTTGAGATGTAGGGTCTGTGTGTGCTCCAGTTTGTGATGTAGAACCTGTGTGTGCTCCAGTTTGTCATGTAAAGGCTGTGTGTGCTCCAGTTTGTGATGAAGCATGTCCTTTCTATATATTCAGCTCCTTGTGTATCTCCACACCAGTCCATCTCAGCTCTGCTAATTTAAGATAAGGTCTCAGACTTCATACAATCCTTGGCCTTCCCATGGAAATTGATAAACCAGAAGGGATGGGTATATTACTGGACAGCCACTATCTGTGAGTATAAAGAGGGTAAGGCTTGGGCTATACTGGCAAATAAATCTATTTACTACTAATTGGTTTAATTTCTCACTGGCAATTATTTCATTAGCAGCACAATAATTTCACTACGCTGCACATGAGGTGACTGCCAACACGTGGTCAAATCTCTCAGTAGTAAGGAGATTTATTCACCAGTGTAGCCCTAGGCTTAATGTTCTCTGGAGAAGTTCTTTAAACTTAGACCTAGAACAAAAAACAGGAATGGGTCTACTTTTTACTAATACATGGCAGCATGGTAGTATTATGTTTATATAATCCAGCATCTAGAATGTGGTTTCCTATGAATAGTTTTTACTATTTCTTAAAAAAATTGACTTTGATCCTACTATATACCTGTAGAGTATTGTTAACCTACAAACAAAAGTTAGGTTTGGTTCCACATGCAGTTTAAAGGTCTGTGTCATGGGCCTAGTCCCTAAAGGTCTGGTTTATACGGGTTACTAGGTGGGCTCCTTAATCCTGGCTAAGGCTGTTTTTACACATATTGTTATTTTGATTTTGCTTTATTTTATGTAAATATTTTGAGGCATTTCTTATACTGGCTTTCTGAGGGTTTCCCTTTATAACAAGCAAATACATTCCCCATTAGGTGGGTTGAAAAGACAGCACTTGAACATTGTCATCAGGAGGAGACACATCTCAGCCAGAATAGCTGAGGTCTTCTGGTGGGACGGTGACACAAGTCTCAGTGAGCCACTGATGTTACAGACAGAATCTGGACAGTTTCACAAGAAACGCTGTCAGTCTCGGTTTAGGATACACCAGGAAGCTGGAAAAAAGAATAAAATGTACCTAATTAATAGTTTTAAATCTAAGATGGAAATGCAAAGGCAGCTGACAATGATGGGCTGTAACAAATGAACCTGTTGATGCTCTATGCACAAACTGCTGAGACCCAGCTCGGCCAATGAATGGGTGCAGCACATGCACAGCACCCAATCATTCCATTCTCTGTGGGGAGAAGGAAGAAATTATTGAAGGAGAAGTGAAGAGATTTTCTATAAGCACTTATGATGCTTACTAGTGCTTTTGATCCTTTCGAAATCAAGTACCCAAGTAAGACAACAAGTAAGAAAAATGTATCATATTTGTGTATCACTCGGCTGTAGATCCTCAAATCATCTCTGAATTGGTGCTGCCCCTGTCCTTCCTTCTGGAGGGGGGCTACTTTTGTTCCCCATTGTCCCTGCGTATTCACCGCTCCAAGCTCACTCCTGTGATGGACTACAATCTCACGTTTAGTTTACTAATTTGTATTGGAATTGTTGTCCATCATGGGAGTGAGCTTGGAGTGGTGGCCACTTCACAACACACACAAGGACCATGGGGAACAATGTAGCCACCCTCTGGAAGGAAGGACAGTGTCAGCACCAATCCAGAGATGATTTGAGGATCTACAGCTGAGTGATACACAAATAAGATTCATTTGTGTTACTAGTTAGGGAACTTGAATGTATTTTTAAGATTTAACTCCTTTAAATTTTAACTCCTGAATTTAATGTCACTTCAATTTAGGGTGGAAGAAAGTGTTCCTTCACATAACCAATTGGATTTCAAATTTCAAACTGAACTATGATAGTTGGAATCAAGCTGCCAGAAGGAAAACAGCCTTTTCAATCCTGACACACTGGACTCAAATAACCAATGATGGGAAAAATATTGTATTCTGTTAACTATAAATGAATAGTTATTAATATTAATACTATTTACCAAATTCAGTTTTTTTTATTTTGCATGCTTTCATATTTTTCATATGTAGACCAAGGTGTTCTGCAAAAATGGCAGGGACAGGGGTTGGGAAAAACTATAACACTGTCAGGAGTGCTTACACTGGTTAACGTTTACAAAAAAATTGCTCAAACACTCCTGACAGTGTTGTATATTGTATACTTTATTACCTACAGGACCTCCTAGTGGCATGTACAAGGTTTCTGAATAATGTTATTAGAGTTGCATTACTAGGAGACCCCAAAACTGGTCTAGCTCTGCATTTAAATATCGATTTGGAGCCGAAGTCCAAACTCAGGCCGGCCTCTCTACAACATTGACCTGGAAAGAGTCACCAAAGAATTGACTTGGTTTCCAAGTGCATTTTTTCATATGACGTGTGCCCAATTATTGGAGGTTCCCAGTATGACATTTCAGAAAAACAAAATGGCAGGTGCAAGCACCTTGCACTGATTGATCTTATGTGATGACTTTGGTAAGTGATAACCCTTCTTTAAAGCCTTCTTTATGAGATGGCTGAGAGCTTACCTGGAACAGACACAGTGGACATGGATTCTGGCTGAATGAGAGAATCCACCTTCACATGCTGGAACTGCTTACACGGTCCACTCTGCAGATGCCTGGGTGAAGACAGTTAGACTAATCAGTGAATAGAAATTACAATTGTACACAACTTTTCTTATTGTTTACCACTATTTCTGCAGCATTTTCTTACCCTTACAGCTTATGTCTGGGCTTGACAGATTTTTGCATGTGTATAGCCTATATACCTTAATTTTGTGCTGAGATAGGTGCTTTTTTATCTCTAGTTATGTCATAATTTTTCTGTAAAAATAAGTTATCTGCAGCAGCCAGAAGGGGACACCCTATATGACATTCTACTTAGTGTGCCCCGCAGAACAACATCTCAGAAAAGCGTACATACAAACACCGTAGGGGGG
>NW_017307400.1:257177-294159 GCF_000935625.1 Nanorana parkeri | reverse complement strand
GGGGGGGGGGGGGAGCACTTAGGAGTGAGGGCAGAGCAATATGTGGCTGTGTGGTCAGTGACAGAGGAGCTTGGAACTCACCTGTCATGGCTGTAGACCCTGGTAATGTCGCAGTATTCTCTGCAAGCAGCTCCCCTACTTCAGGTAGCACTGATATCATTATGCCTGACATAGAACTACTAGGGAACCCTGAGCAGTCACCCAACATACAAAAACCAAGCTGGGGTAAACAGTCCCTTCAACAGAAAATGTACGCACTAAGCACACTTTGTAGATAGCAATAAAAAATAATTTGGGCAAATTGGGCAAGCTGCTGCATTTAAGCATATGTCATATGTGCTTGAAAATCCGCTTCTAAGAGAACCAGTCAGTAATGGGCATTTATGAGACTCTGAATTTTCACTGTAGCTAACAGTGCAGCCTTACCTCTGTCAGGCCATTGAGACTGACCTGTCTCCAGCCTGATCTCAGGGCTGATAATTGTCAGTGTCTGGGCGGTCTGGACAGGTTTTCCCCATCTGGACAGGGAAAACCTGTCAACTAAGAAAGCCTTTTCTTTTATGTAATGTAGACCTCACCTTTCTTATATGGCAGTTTTGTGAGTGTCTGTTATCAGCACTGTGCTGAGGAAGAAGACAGCGTTGTCTTACAGGCTGACATTTCTGCTCAGACAGGGAAATCATTTTAATAAATAATGAAAAAAAAAATCATATAATTCCTCCCACGCATGCAGACTTGCTTTTAGGTAAATTGACTGCTCTCAGCCCTAATGTATGCAGGTGAGTTAGGGACCTTAGATTGTAAGGGCAAGCGCAGGGGCAGATGTAAATGCACAATGTGTAAATTGTTAGCACTATATTATTACCTGTAATAATAATAGTAATAATAATAATACAATCCTTGAAAGGTAAAGCTGCACGATTATAATAACTCAAGACTCTAAAAAAATCACACTTGCACCATAGACACTACGGTCACACTACACCACATCCCAAACTAAATATACTGAACACAAATACTTTGACTACAAAGCGACTCTAACAGGGATTTTAGAGACAGAGGGTACTTATTGCCTGGTTGTGGATAGAAGATACTGTGCTCCTAGATACACATGTATGTATATGGAAATTATGTACCATATGCACCATTTCAGTTGGTTATTTTTTGATACTAATATTTGGGATTCTTTTTTAGACAAATTATCAAGCACAATGAAGTCTGATGAAGCAGATATTACTCTGCAAAACGCATTACTTATCCTTGTAGCGCCACGCTGAGTCTCTATCTTTATTGGACAGCTACATCTCCTATGATCAGATAATCTTTCACGAAATTGTGGACTTTGGAAAGGTATTTGTAAGGTTGATCTGGCGTGAATGAACTTGTACTGAGTTATATCTATTAGGACACTTTTAATATGTGTTTTTACATTGTGTGAAATTAAATGTATATTTTTATATACACTGTTTTACATTGAATTACCATATCTTAAAAATCCATGTTGGAGTCGCTTTGTAGTCAAAGCATTTGTGTTCAATATAAAAACACAAGAGTGGATATTCAGAGCACTACAATTGCTCACTGGTGACTGGTTCTCTTTATTACCTTTACTTTTTACCAAGATGACACTATGTGCACAAACCAGCCCTGCTATGACATCATAGGCAAACTTGGGACACGTGGGGGGAACTAATCTCCCTACTAGAACAGGGCAAGAATTCATATAAGTTTTACTTAATCCAGCAGAGCTTTCTAGCTCCAGTAAAATTATCAGGATGGCTGGAGTGGAAAATTAGAATAGCAGGGGAAAACTATAATAATAATAATAATAATAATAAAGGGTTACTTTTATGTCCCGTTTAAAGTGCAGAATTATAGCCGAGAAGAGTATATTTCGAACATTCAATGTGTGTAGGAAATTACCCCCTCTGGTGGTCTGAAGTAGCAATGCTCAGGTTTCAAATGTGCCTAAACCGAGAGATGTATGTAAGCTACCGTTGCTGACCTCCTTCTGAAAATGCTATCTGTTTGGCTTTTCTGCTGCAAACCAGTTGCTTTATCCGCTAATAAGCAAAGAACAGAATCACTTTAACATCAGACTAGACGTGGCCACATGGAATAATTATCTGCAGGCCGAGACTCTGGAGCTTTCGGCTATACAAATTGAAACAGAAGGCACTGACACTACTGATAACTCGGCACTGGTATGACAGTATGAATTTAGTAAGTAAAAGGAATTTCTACATTGTGTAAATTTGCTTTGCAACAGGGTGATCTTGCTTCAAATCTGACAAAATGGCTTTAATGAGTAACAAATTCTGGATAACACTTGAGCATTTCTGCACGCTGCATTTGTTTAGACTGAAAATCACAGTGTGCATTTTCTATGCTGAGCTGATCAAGCCAACATAACTCCAGCCAATTGTTCCATGTAAACTGCTCTCCCCTGTCTCATAAATCTGTGGCAGATTAATGCATTGTAGTGATTTTTTTTGTATGGGAGTCATCCCCTTCACCAACAGTTCTGATAAAAAGTGTGAAACAATCAAAACAGTTAGTGTTGTGTTCCCTTGATTCATATTCTTTATGATCAAAAAAAGCTTGAGATGGCCTGAAAACTGTTAGGTGTATGGCCAGTGTTAGGGGATGGTGGAGACATGAACTGGAGTTGGAGGGAATCATGGACAAGGTGCAGGGGACTGGGGAGGTATGCATTGAAAGTTAAGGGGGATGGAGAGAGGGTGCCAGAGGTATGTAGCAGGGGTGGAGGGCATTGAGGATGCCAGAGACATTTGCTGGAAGTGGAGAGATCTGGGAATAGGGCATGTTCTGGAAGTGGAGGGGATTGGGAATGGTGAATGTATGTTCTGGTAGTGGAGGGGTAGGGAAATAAGGAGCCATGTTCTGAAGGTGGAGGCAACAGGGATGATGAAGCCATGTTCTAAATGAGGAGTGGATCGGTGGACATGTGTTCTGGAAGTGAAGCCAACGAAGAATGAAAGAGACCGGGGACAGTTAAAACATGTTCTGGAGGTGGAGGGGACCGGGAATGGTGGACACATGTTCTGGAGGTGGAGGAAACGCTGATAGTAACAGCATATTCCAGTGGTGGAGGCGACTAAGGATGGTTGAAGCATATTCTGAAAGAGGAGGGGACTGTGGAAAAAAGTTCTGGAGGTGGAGGAGATTGTGATGGTGAAGCTAAGTTCTGGGGATAGAGGGGAATGAAATTAGCACAACCATATCCTGAAGATGTAGGGAACCAGGGATTTTGAAGGCATTTTTCCCCAAAGCAAATTATATTTATGTTACTATTTATAATCTGTACACAGATTTGCCTTTTTACTACTATCTGAAGAAAATGTCACAAAATTTCACACTTTTATTATATGACAGAAAATACCTGGTTTACCCCTAGCAAGTTATATAACTGATACTTCATTATTTACAGTATCAGATATTGTTCTTTCATAGCTGTGCTACAAAATAGATGATTCCCATTATGATCCAGATACCAGGTCACTCACCTCTTCCAATCTTCCTCTGTTTCCCAGAATTCATACACAATAAATGTTACCATATCCGTCAGTCTTACAGCAGTAACACTAAAATAAAACAGATGAGAAGCAGGAATTGCTGGGGTGTTCCTAGAGTCTAAGAAAGTATAAAACAGTCATCGGTCACATTTGTACTCCCTTACTTAGTAGGCACTGGAGACATAAAGTTATATCATGGATTTTTATTACTTCTCTTAATATGTATCCTTGCAGTTCTGCAATGTCCCTAAAAAGCATACTTAATCATCATCTCTATGGATGCTCCGATACCAGTTTTTCGAGTACGAGCACCGATATTTTTTTTTGGTACTCGCCCATACCGATAAACGGAAGTTCCATTAAGAAAGCTGGGCGGTGTGTAATGACTCGCCCCTCGGCTTCCATATTAGCTGGGAAGCCGTGTCCATGCTCCCTCGTCACCAAGTGATGAGTCAGCTTTCTGACCACTCAGGAAACCGGGGAGCAGGTAATGACTCGCCGCTTGGCTTCCTGATTGGCTGGGAAGCCAGCTACATGCTCCCTGGTGATGAGGGAGCATGGAGCCGTCTTCCCTGCCAATCAGGAAGCCGGGCAGCGTGTAATGACTCGCCACCTGGCTTCCTGATACCGGATGTTCTGGTATAGGAATAAGCATCGGGAGCATTTGCATGAGTACGAGTACTCGCCCAAATACTTGGTATCGGCACCGAGAATGATACTAGTATCGGTATTGGTGCATCCCTATTCATCTCACAAAAAAGTGTACACAATGAAGCACCATTGTAGGTGGAAATGGGTCAGCACAAGCACCCTTACCGCAGCCCTATGACTATGCAGGATTATCAGCCCCATAAGCAACAAACTGATGCACTGTGTGTTTAGACACCTTTCTATCAGAACCAGCATTACATTTTCAGCAATTTGAGCTACAGTAGCACTTCTACTGGATCGGAATACATGGGCCAACCTTCGCTCCCCATGTGTATCAATGAGCCTTGGCTGCCCATGACCCTGTTGCCGGTTCACCGGGTTTCCTTCCTTGGACTACTTTAGGTAGTTCCTAACCACTGCAGACCTGGGACATCACTCAAGAGCTGCAGTTTTGGAGTTGCTCTGACCCAGTCGTCTAACCATGACAATTCGCCCCTTGTCAAAGTTACTCAAATCCTTACACTTGCCCATTTTTTCTGCTTCCAAAACATGGACTTCAGGGACAAAATGTTAAGTTGCTGCTTAATTTATCCCACCCACATCCAGGTGTCATTGTAACAAGCTAAATTAATGTTATTCACTTCCCCTCTCAGTGGTCATAATGTTATTGCTGATCTGTGTATGTCCCATGGTTGGAAACCCTTTGACTTATTATTTTAAGTATTAGGAGCAAAGTGCTGAACTTGCTGTATGATAATTATATCCATGTAGTCCAGATCAGCCCCGACGTGCTTTTAGCATCTCTGGCAATTGCTTCGGCTGCTGAACTGTCAAGACTGAGCCTGGCTGGATGCGGTTTTCATGATAATAACCCCTCCACTACTGGCATATTCACTAGGTGAAGAAGGACTAAAAATTGTAAATCCATTTACATCTTTCCACACTTGCATTAATGACCGACTTGGTGACTTACTGAAAGCATTCTCCCTGGCCAGATACATTCTTCAGATATTGCTTCAGAGCGCTGCAGAATTCGTCCACAGATTTCTGGGAAACTCTCATCTCATGTCTCACCAGGAATAGATACTGTGGAGAAGAGCAGAGAGGTGGTATCACCAAATCATGTTATACAGTTCATAAAACTTTATCGGTGCCTTTGGTTATCAACAAGATAGATATCCCTATATACATACACTTACAGGTGAAACTCGAATAATTAGAATATCGTGCAAAAGTAATTGCAGTAAGTGCTGCAAAAGGGGCCCAAACCAAGTACTGAGTACATATGCATGCTTGTACTTTTCAGAGGTCCGATATTGTTCTATGTACAATCCTTGTTTTATTGATTGCATGTAATAATCTACTTTTTTGAGGTTGTGGATTTGGGGTTCTTGGGGTTTTCATGAGCTGTAAGCCATAATCATCACAATTATGACAAATCACGGCTTGAACTATCTTGCTTTGCATGAGTCTATCTCATATATTAGTTTCACCTTTTAAGTTGCATTAGTGAAATAAATGAACTTTGCACGATATTCTAATTATTCGAGTTTCACCTGTATACTGTATAGGAATACATAAGGGTTTTATATTACCTTGTTAATCTAACACCTCCATGCAAAAACAAAATCCTGATGGTAGTACTGTCAGGCTTATATCAATATGTAAATGGCTCAGTGGAGTTGTCTATGTGTAAGACAAAGGCATGCCCAATGTACTGTACAAGGTGGCAGCATTTGCTGTGCCCATGCTGATCTCTGTTGGTGGCATACAGAACAGAAAGACTTTATTGTCATTGTATGATACATACAATGCAAGTTTGTATGCCAGTCCTAAAAACAATACCTTCAACACATAACTATAACATAACATATATTTATTAAAAAAATAATAACCTGTATAATAGATATAATTAAAATTGATCAAAATAATTTAAAATACAATAAGGTGTAAAACCGTTTAACCCTTTTTTATCTTCTCACTATTGCACTAATCCATTATGAATATTACGGCATAGATTATTTACTTGATTATGTTAAGTGAATTTATAGCCCTGGGAAAGAAACTATCTCTGAATCTATTTGTCCATGTCTTAAAGTGACATTAAACCCTCAGATTTTTTAACATAAAACAATACTGTAATGTGTGCCTTACTGTAATCCATGGTAGTTTCCCTTCTCTTTGCTGCTCTTCCTTTTAAATCTGTATCTGTTCTCATGCTGGGCAGAACTTCTGTTTTGCAGCAGACTGCCTTGTCTCTGGAATGGCTACATGGTGTCTGTGTGTACGTTTGCAACCTGAGCCAGCACTACAGGAAGAGGCACTCAGCTGCAAAGGGAAGTTCTCCCCAAGCATGACAAGACATGAGGATTTAACTGTATTGGTTACAGTATTGGTTTATGTTAAAAAATCTGAGGGTTTAATGTCACTTTAAAGCCCAACTCCAGGATAGAATAAAAACCTCCATCACTACCTCCAACCCCCACCTCCCCCTCACTGATCATTGGGCTGGAAAAAAAACGTTTTAAGTCCTGCTTTAACTTATGCTAAGCCACGGTCATGTGATTATTCAGTGCCGAAACCTTTTCTTTTTTGTTTACCTCTTGCTGGGGTCCTTCTTCCAGGTGTCCTCATCATTGCCTGCATGATGTGGACAAATCCCATTTGCTGTCTACCGGAAGTGTCCTCTGAGGATCCAGAGAGGCTACCGACGTTGGCCCAAGGGGGATCAAGGGGACCAGCCAGCGAGCGCTACTATGTGGCACTAAATTAGTGGTCTTTGCCGGCAGACACAGCCTCAGTAAGGGACCTGGATGTGGGGCTCAGGTGAGTATAATTTGCTTCACCATGTAAGAAGAAAGAAACACCTGGCAGGATATATTAGAGGGGGGGAAGAAGGGGTGGTATGGAAATAGTTTTTGTCTTTAGTTGGGCTTTAATATTTCTATAATGTCTACCCAAAGGCAACAATTCAAATAAATAATGACCGGGATGCAAAGGATCCTTCACACTACTCTTTGCTCTTCAAGGATTGCAAAAACTAAAAAGACCGGCCATAGAAGAGAGTTGACATTCACTCATGTTTTTTTTTTTTTTTCCTGTATGGTTGTTAATGCCCTTTTATCTTTAGTTTTTTTTTAACTTTAGTATTTTGGATTCATCCCCAACCAAAGTTGGAGCAGCAGGCCACAAGAATTCCCCATGAACTGTCCTCCATGGGACTCTTTAGGACTTTCATTCACTTTCTCATTTCCTCTTTTCTTTTTGCAGGGCAAAAAAATGAAAACTGTAGCCACCATTTCCAAAATTGTAGGCACACGCGTTTGTATGTTTCTTGATTTATCCAATATCTGTCTGTGTGGTATTAACAATTTTCTGAAGAGCAGTCTTGTCGCCTGCTGAGCAACTAGTGTACCACACTGAAATATAAGTACAACAGGACACTCTCAATAGAAGAGCAGTAAAAGCTCACCAGCAATTATTCTCCCAGACTGCATTTCCTGAGTACTCTCAGAAAATTTAATTGCTGCTGTCCTTTCTTAATAATATAGTTACATAGTATTTGAGGTTGAATAAAGACATTAGTCCATCAAGTCCAACCTATTATCCTACCAGTCATTAAGGAGTCCTTAAAAATGAGGATAAATACCTAAAATTTAAAGGTGGAAACCCGCTCCACACAATCATCATTTCTATAGCGCTGTGAAATCCTCTCTATTCCTCCTGAAATCAATAATATTTTTTTTTGTTTTCATAACATTAACATTCTTAACATTGAGTCATTTTATTTTATTATAATAATTTACAATAATGTTTTTTGTAAATAAGTATTTTATATAACCAGTAAAAAAGTATATTAAACATCCGTTAAAAAAGTTCCATTAAACAGACTAAAACAATTATAGTTTCCTTTTATTTCTGCATCTCACTTAAAATGACACTAAACTCAGGAGTTAAACCTTAAAAATGCATTCAAGTACCTTAACTATTAACAAAAATATAGATGATTTGTGCATCACTAAGCTTTAGATCCTCAAATCATCTCTGAATTCAGGCTGATCTTATCCTTCCTTCTGGAGTGGCTACCTTTGTTCCACATGGTCCCTGTGTGTTGTAAATTAGCCACCGCTCCAAGCTCACTCCCGTGATGTAATACAGTCTCAGGGTTAGTTTATTAACTTGTATTGAGATTGTAGTCCACCACGGGAGTGAATGTGAAGTTGTGGCTACTTTACAATACACACAGGGGCCATGGGGAACAAAAGTAGCTACCCTCCAGAAGGAAGGACAGTGTCGGCACCAATTCAGAGATGATTTGAGGATTTACAGCTGAATGATACACAAATAAGATACATTAATAATACCTGAAAAGGAAACTATAGTGTATCCTTGCTCAGTTTTACTTCTGAGTTTAGTGTTTTAAGGGCTTGTTCACACCGAATGCGGTGTGTTCCAGAGTGGTAGCTGGAACGCACCGTAATCCCTTGGGGGGCGGGGGGGGGAGAGCGTGGAAGCGGTGCCATTGAATTCAATGCACCACCTAGCTCCCTCCCGCCCCACAACGCAGGGGTAACTTTTGTGAGGGATAGCGGTGCGTTCCAGCAGCTACCACTCTGGAACGCACCGCATTCGATGTGCACAAGCCCTAAGTGAGATGCAGCAATAAAAGGAAAGTATAATGGTTTTAGTCTATTGGTATTTAACTTTTTCAACTGATATTTAATATCATTTTTGCTGGTCATATAAAAGACTTATCTACAAAAACAATACAAATCTGAGTGTGCCTGATTTACAGAGAATTATAGATTTTACAAACCTTTCAGACAGGTTCTCTCCATTTAAGAGTCTATACCACAGCCCCACTTTGGTTAGCATATTTCCATTGCACACCATATTGGATAGGGGGCTGCAGTAAACAACAGAGAGATACAGTGATGAACAAATATGGAATTTAGGAGCCAGTCTGTGCAATCCCAGAGCCAGCAGGATTTTTTTCAGTAGCTAGCTTCATTGACAACATTTATAGAGAAAACCCTCAAAAGTTAGGCACCCGCTGTATTTAAGGAGCATTGGCTACCTGGCTCCTGGGATTTGTCCAGCCCTGAAATAGAATACAGAATGTTGCCAGCTCATCATAATTTCTCATATGAAAGTTCAATTTATTGAAGCTTGATAGTAATTTCATGGGCACCGTTCACACCTTGGCGTTCCATGGACATTGGTACAACGTGTTAAAAATGTGCGATGTGCTTGCGGTGCCATTACTTTTTAATAGCGCCCCAAATATGTTGGACAAAACGTGTGTTTTTTCCTGTGAATTGTCGTTTGTTAAATGTTTACAAACACATGGTCAAAAACCACGGTATGCTTGCAGTAGAATCTGCAGCATGAGCTACTTTTGCCGCGTTTGTTGTGCATGGGCAGCCCATTGAATGAATTGTCTGATGCACGGCAACGGCGGCAAAAACGCGCACGAACACGATGCGCATTCACAAAATCCCAAAGTGTGAACAGGGCCATAAAGATGCAGCATTTAAGAGTCATGCAGAACCCCTTTATTAAGCCAAATGTGACAGATAATGCATATAGTTATAGACACATATTTAAACCACAAATTACTAGATGTTAAAGATTCCCTGTAAAGGTGCAATGCCCAGAGCTTAATGTTGGCTAAATTAAATAAAAAATAAATAAAAGACAGACGTTAAAGTGCCCACGTGTAATAATTAGATTAAATGAGAGCGCCAAATCAGTTCATAGGAGTCCAAAGTCTTTAATTAAATGTCTGATGGCCACCAGGATACAATTACAGCCAACATGTTTTTGGGGCCAAAAAGATCCCCTGCATCGGGGCTTAGAGACTATGGAAGGATCCAGACAGCTAAAAGCAGAATTGTGCTGAAATAAACTGGACAGCCGTTTAGTATTGCACTGCCAGTCCTCACAGGTTCTCTTTAATATACAAAACTCTGGAATGAAGGATGTTGTTAATCCATTCTTCCATTGTGGCGGACACTTTAGAAAGCATTTAAGAACTTGACAGTCATATCAGAAGATCAGCGGCACACTGTGGAAGGCAGTTGCTAGCTGAAATATCTAATGTAATCCCTGGGCAGAGCTGGATACTTGAGCAAAGCCTGCAGGCAGCAAGTGTGTTAAGAAATAAAAAGTGACACATGCTAAACCGGTTGTGACATCTTCATTACACTAAAATGTCACAGAAAACTGGTGCATTTGCAGCCTAGCAGAGAAATTCTACAAATGACATCAGGACTATTGTATAATTATACTTCAGCCTGCACTTTGCTGCAAAGAAATAGGATTAGCGATAAATCAGAGCATTCCTCCTGTCATATCCTATACTCACAGCAGAAGCAGTATTCTCGCTGTCAGAAAGTCTCTGGTGCAAGTCAAAGGACAGCGTCTGAAAGGAAAAAGAGACGCATGAAGTCTTAACGGGGGTTAAAAGAGAACTCCACTGAACAGTAAATGTGTTCTAAACTTGCATGACGGTAGGATAAATCCGCATTCCTTTTAATCTTTTAGAGCTAAACCCCAGGCAGATGTAAAATACACAAATGAATGCAGCTCTGTATTCATGAATACATCATGAAATGCGTTTTTTAATGCAAGCACTATAAATATCTGGATGTTACTTGGTTTTACCCTTTGCAATCACCCATACAGCAGATCTTAGACTGGCAGAGGAAGAAGCAGCATAAGCAGCCTTGTATATTTTTTTCTAAAAAGCAACACATTTCTTTAACTATTCCTCCTTTATTTTTAAAGTTGCCATTTCCTTTGGGTTTTCATTGCATCACTCATTGTATCACCTCAAGGTGGTCATAACTGTTGCTAGAACCAGCCAGCTAGGCCAGGGGAGAATTCAATAAAGGCTTTGCGCCACCTTTCTGGTGATATGGGCCTTTAAAAGGACCTGCACCAACTTCAGAAAAGCCCTGTGGCCAGTTTCAGTAACTTTACCGACACTTACATCAGATTCAGGTAGTTCTTAATAGCACCACTTATAGAATCAGTCACTATGGCTGTGACAGATTAAAAATGAATTATCGCCAGAGAACTGGCAGTAATTAGGACCAACTTTGATTAGGTGTACAGAGAGATGCCAGTGCTCACAGTGGGGCAGTGAGGGGAATGAATGTAACACCTTCCAGCTCATGGTTCATTGGTTGCAATGAAACTGCGCTGCCGGTGTCCTAGCAACAGTGCTGAGGGACTAGTTCCCCACCAGGCCCACTCTGCTACTGATTGACAGCAGGCAGTGGTTGAATAGACAATAGCTAGCGTTACTTAGCTGCACTGGAGGATGGAATGTCCAGTATGGTGGTACTTGCACCAAATTTATGTATCTGTCTCCAAGCAAGCACCGTCATTTGTTGTGTGCATGCACGATGAAAATGCCGTAGGTTCTCTTTATGAATTCCAAGGTGTCTATATACATAATCTGCCATTTTCCCTGGGAGAATGGAATTGGAGAAAGAATCAGCTGGCCAAGTTGGACCCAGATGATTGCTACTGTACTATACTATCTCAGAAAGCATAATGATTTTGTGCTGTAAACTTGCTTTCATTGCCTGCAGAATATCTCATATAGGCCTCAGGGAATTCAGGTGACCCCCTGATAAAAACACAAACACTCTGTGGGAATATACATCTTTATCTCCACAGATGGGTGAAATGTTTATGAGGCATGAAGGGCAACTTTACAGTAAAAAAAACAGGTAGGAATTGGCAGAGGGCTAGAGGGTAATGTTGTATGAAAAATGGGCCCTTAAACAGAACTGAACTATACCAAGTATCTTCTATATGTCACCAGTGCAAAGATCCTGCTGAGCACTCTGGCCTTCTGGCATATACTAGATTAGCAGGACTGTCCTGACTGTTGTGACATGAGCTGCAAAAGGTTTTGCAATAGTCATAACAGGAAGAACAGACAGACAGGTATTTGGGTACTTTTCATTGGACGGATTTTATATCTAAAGCTGGCCATACACTAGTAGATGTTTTTTCCTCAGACTGCGGGCTGAATGAAAAACTCCATCAAGGATGGAAGGATCTCCCGCTCCGGCTGTTGTATTCTGATATCGGCAGGTGTGCCTCTATCAGAATACCTGAACAGTGACTGATTTTCGATCACTTTCCGATTTACAGATCAAAGGATGTGGAATGGGACACTGCCAACTGGGCCACCTAGGGAGCAGATTTTGGACAGACCTTCGAGAATCCGTGTATGGCCAGCTTAAGGAACCTGCCATTCAATAATACTGTATATCCCCACTTGCAAGTATGTGTGCAGCAAGATGGGAAGCAGTGAACAGGAGATGAGCATCTAATGGAGAGGAATAAATAAAGATGATTTCCAGGAAAAAAAAAATCAAAGAAGACGAAGCTATACATATATATTATATAAAGAGCATAAGGTGAACAGGTGAAACACCCAGAGCCTTTATCACTTTTATTATCCATTATACAAGAGTTTAATGTACGGGCCATTGCCCTCCGCCCTCCAATAATTCAGATTCCAGCTGGGCTCTCATACTGCTGGATGCAATGACTGCACAGAGCAAAGGCCAGAGCTTAATGCGAAAGCTTTATTACCCACAGCTCTTCCCATCTGCAGAGGTGAATCTTATTTCATTTGCTATCAATGAGCTCCTAAGGACACACGGCTTATTCACTTTAGCATAAAAATACCTTCCTGGGTATAATTCTTGTTCAGATCTTATATTGTATGCAGTTAAATGTGAACATGAAACTAAGGCTGCGTAGCAGTAGGAATGTAGGGGGTACAAAAAAGGGCTTAGGCATAGCTACTAACCCCCTAATCACCTACAGTATTACTATTTTCTTCACACCCTTAGGGACATGTCACAGTGATGATTTTGTAGCGGGGATTTATATCAGCTGCAGAATTGATCCCCTTAGTGTTCCTGTTGCAAGGAAAAAATCATTTGCAGTCAATGAAAGGTCTGTGTCGCAGCGATTCCAGCAGCTGGTATCTCGGTCTCTAGTGATTTTTTTATGGCGTTTAACCCTTTCGCTGCTGCTGAATACAGTGGCAGCAGTGTAGCCTATAGCAGACTCTGCTATAGCAGCTTTATATAAGTGTAAAGCCGACTGTCAGCCTTTTAGTGGAAGTGATGCAGGTGGCTGTCAAATTCAGGCCTAAAATTAGCATTTTAACATGCGTGCAAAAAATCAGCAACAATGCCTCTGGCAGCAAAAGAGTTAAAGCTAGCTACAGGGTGTCACCAGTCTTAGCAGCTCATTGTGTTATCTAAAGCAGCTAATGATCATCTCACACCAGCATTTTATAGCTGCATAGACAGACATTGTAGACAGCTATAAGTCACCAGAGAAAGTAAGCAGAGAGAATTGTAGCTGCAGCAAAACTACTAATGTGGCATGACTCTTTGGATGGCCACAAACTTAAAGCTGAACTCCAGCCCTCCCTTCAGTCTTACACAATTGTACAAACTCCTCTCGTGGACTGAAATTGTTTACTCTGATTTCACTGTACAGATTTGAGCTCCTCACAGTGTGCATTAGAAGTGCAGCATGTCAGATAGATCCCGCACCACTTCCTGGCTGGAGGATGTCCAGCATCATAGACGTTTCCTCTGCTGGTTGACTGTCCCTGGTCCGCCTTTTGATCACTGGATTTCAGTTCTTTCAATTATGTAGGCTCATGCAGACCACCATAGACGTTACCTAGGGTGGTCTGCATGCAAATGCCGCCTGCATAGGAATGACCACTCCTCCAGAAGAACCAGGGAAGGCAAAATAAAAGCAGATTAAACTTCAGCTTTAAACGGAAAGTATAATTGCTTGGGTTCATTTTATTTTTATCTTTTTTTTTAACAATTTATAGCTTTTAAAATAGTTTTATACATTTTGCCGCTATTTATATAAAATATGTATTTATAAACATTTAATGCAGGAAACTTTAATGACACTGGTGTGACAGAGCATTTATCAGGTAGCACAGCAGAAGTCTTTCTCTAACCAAACTCAATACAGACAGTACAAATAGAGCAGGTGAGGGGAGTGAGCCACTCCTCTGACTCATCCAGCTTTGTGAAAAAAATCTTAGCTGAAAGTGAATTCAAGAGTTAAACCTTAAAAATGCATTGAACTACCTTAACTATTAACAAAAATATAGATTATTTGTGTATCACACGGCTGTAGATCCTCAAATCATCTCTGAATTGGTGCTGACGCTGTCCTTACATCTGGAGGGGGGCTACTTTTGTTCCCCATGGTCCCTATGTGTTGTAAAAGTACAGTAATTACCACTCCAAGCTCACTGCCGTGATGGACTACAATGTCATATTTAGTTTACTAATTTGTATTGAGATTGTAGTCCATCACCGGAGCAAGCTTGAAGTGGTGACTACTTTACAACACACACGGGGACCATGGGGAACAAAAGTAGCCACCCTCCAGAAGGAAGGACAGTGTCCGCACCAATTCAGAGATGATTTGAGCATCTACAGCTGATTGATACACAAATAAGATACATTTTTGTTAATCTTTAAGGTACTTGAATGCATTTTTAAGATGTAACTCCTGAGTTTAGTGTCACTTTACTTGAGCTCTGTAAGCAAAGATTTTTTTTCAGCAAAGCACATTAGATGCGCTTTGGGGGTCTTGACCATTACCTACTCTATTCAAAACTACAAAAAAGTTTTGGCTTAAAAGAGAACTATGGGGTAAGTGTTTTTCCCCATAGTTCTCTTCAGGGTCACGGGAGGACATATACTTAACCCTTTCCGGGCCCCAAAGTCTGTTGAGATCCACCCAGCTGCGTGAGTGACAGCAGGATCTGCCTATCTAGAGGCAGAGCCAGCTGTGCCCACCACCTGCTCAGTCCGTTCCTCCACTCAGCGCTGGGGGATCGGAGAGGGGAGGAATCCCGGACAGTCACCACTCACTGCAGGGAGATGATCGGAGTGTTCGCTCACTTCCCGATCAATAGAGCTGATCTGTGACAGCTTCTTTGTCACATGTCGGCTCTAACTATGAGGATGAGTGGAAATCACTCACCTCATAGTTCTCCTTTAACATGCACTTTAAGAAATGCAGAGGCTACTATTTTGTAGGCCTCTACCTGAAAATGTTTGTGACTATCTCTTTCATACTACTGAATCACTTACTTATCCTTATATTTGTTCCAGTTCATGGACTCAAAAAGGCCTAATGCCAACCAACAGCATGACAAGCAACTGGCATTTTCAGAAGGAGATGCCAGGAATGCTCAGCCTGTCACTGAACTACAACTTTTATATCTGTTTTATTGCAGCAGAGGCAGAGGCAGGGGAAGGGCCGGATGAACGAATTGTTCTGTATTAATGTACACTTCTCCTTTAAGAGGAGCAGGACAACTGATTCAAAATTAAATCAAAATAAGTTGTCTGAGAAAGAGAAAACTATTTAGCAGTCCTCATAAGATTAGTAAAATTATTGGGAAATGGATTCAGATATGTCAATCTAATGCACAGCCACAGTGACCCAACTGCTCTATGTCATATCTCATCACACACAGTCATGGCTTGTGAACCAGCATGAGCCAGCGTGCACAGATCTATCACCGCACACAGCACCTTATTCACAGCAGAATGAATCACCTTGTTTTCCAGTCTCCCGATCAGCTCGGCCAGTCGGTTAATCTGAGCCTCCAGACCCTCTTCCTTCACATCTGAGTAACCTGCATGCACAGAAACATGACATTTACAGCTTCCTCCTAAATAGGATTATTGGAAAACACCATTGAAAATGGGGATCAGCATCTCTAAGGTCATACATCAGTCAGGGGCTTAGGGGTGTGTAACAGGATTTTAGACAACAAAATACACAGTTCACAACACAAACTAACTAGATACTAAAACTAACTACGATGAACTAAAACTAACTACGATGAAAGGAAAGCTCCAGCCTTGACAAAACAACCTGTGCATGGTAGGTACTGTCAGCTGTAGAAGTACCTGCACTTTAACTTTTTAGTCTCCATCCAATGTCTACTGATTTTTAAACGGGAAGGAAATAAAAGAAAACCTACTGCTCTCTACAGCAGAAATACATGCCAGATGTTGGCACGGATAGGTTTTGGTGTAGCTGAAGCTAAAAATTAAAATGGAATCTTACTGTTTTGGTGTTGCAACACATTTAAAGCCGAATAAAAATTGTGGCCAAATAAAAAAAAACACTAATTACATAGATGATTTACAATGAGTTTGCAGAACACAGTTATGTGAATGACGTTCGCACATCATTATTGCCCCTAGATGGAGCCGAGGAGCACAGGAAAGTCCTAAGCTCCTTGGCTCCATCTAGTGGCACTAATGAGGTGTGGACGTCTTTCGCACAGCGTATAGCTGTTATAGCATTACAATTCAGCTCTAGTGTTTTGTTTGCTGAATGATGTGTCTTGCCTGGAGTTCTCCTTTAGATTTTAACAGTAACTAGTACTGACCTTTACCATATGCTAAGACTATCAGTCAGTGGTGCACAAAAAAAGAACAAAAAAACAAAACTAAAACAGTTTTCTGGATTTTGTTAACCAACAAATTGGGCATCTGCTACTCAAATGCTATTTTACTAAGTCATCCACCTTCTGTACTAGTGAAATCATACCTTCATGAGTTAAATAGTAAATTTTGTGTGGACATTACTGAGGGGGTTCAAGGGGGTTTCTCTCCTCTCGCTGTGTCCTCCACAACCATCCCCACAATAGCTGCCTATGCTTGGCAAAGCTGAAACTCTATGGCACTGATATAAGCTATCTGTGTAATTCAAGCCGATGGGGTAAAAACTTCTAATTAAAGGAGAACTGATTTTCACTCACCTCATAGTTCTAGCCGACCTGTGACAATGAGACTGTCACAGGTTGGCTCAGTAGATCGGGAAGTGAGCGAACACATACGGGCGTTCGCTCACTTCTCGATCCTGTCACGGCTCTCTGCCGTGACAGGGGAGGGACTGGATTCCCCCCTCCCCGCTCCGATCCTCCAGTGGTGACTGGCAGAACAGACAGGGGAGGGGCGGGTACAGGTGGCTCTGCCTCTAGATAGGCAGAGCCAGCTGTCACTCACGCAGCTGGGCGGATCCAGAAATAATTGTCGGAATCCGCTTCAGCTGCGGCGTCTCAGTATACCGCGAGCTGTAGCTCACGGTATACTGAGCTTAGGGTGACGGGAGGACGCTAGTTTGTGTCCTCCCGTTACAAGGAGAACTATGGGGAAAAGCCCTAACCCCATAGTTCTCCTTTAAGTTCTGCAGCACATATGGGAGGTCATAGTTCTAAATTAAACTAGAGCACCTAAGAAGGCCATCATAAATACAGATAGAACTTACTAACACTAATAATTCTAAGAACCATGGTGGGAACTGAACCCAGGATTCTGGTACTATAAAGTAGAACTAAATACTGAACCACTATTTTTCCCGTTGAAGTCATCTTTTTGCCACATAATTGAAACACACCTTTACAAAAGCATTTACATAGAATGTGAATACATATTGATATTTTGCTTACTGCTTTTGGCGCTCTTCCTTAGTTCCTTAGTGGAGCTCCTACTTGCAGGGTAAGCAGGCACAGGATCGTCATACCAACTATCCCCGATCCCTGGTCCCTTACTATGGCAGTGTCTGAAACAGAATGAATATAATGCATGTATGTGAGCCTCATACCTAGAGATCACCTCTATTTGATCAACATTTTCTTTTTCTCAGGTTGGTTTTATTACTAAGATATGAACTTCCATGCAAAAACATCACCCTTCTTCCTTCATAGTGACGGAGATGGATCACCGTTAACTCTAATCAAAAATGATGTTACAGCAGTTAGCGACGGTATTCTAATGTCCTACTGAGTACAAAATCTAAGCAATTTGTCAGCAAATGAGGCAATGACAGACAGAGCCTGAGTAAGCAGCCTCTTAACCCAACAGCTGCTGCTACCACAACCTCAGATAGTGTGTCACTGTGTACTTGTATAGTGGAATGTTCCTGTGTAAGTGTGAAATCTGTGGGTAATGGACAGTGGATGCACTCAGAACATTTAAAAAAGAAAAGCAAAGAACAGTGATCATGTGCATCCTATTTGGGCAGAAATGTACTCAGAAACGACTTTGTATGCCACATGTGAGTCTTCCATATATCTCTATAAAATATCAATCAACCTTAAAAGGTTGCTAGGTGTTCCTTGACAAGTGAGCACTGATGGATTGATCACCTGTAATTGCTGGTCACAGATGAGGCAATTTTCCACTGACCAGCAATGTAAAGGGCCAATTTTCCACTGACAGCAATGTAAGCGGGCAATTTCCCACTTACCAGCAATGTAGGGGGGCAATTTTCCACTCACCAGCAATGTAAGGGTACAACAAAGTAAGGGATCACGTTTCCACTAATCACCAATATAAGAGGGGAATTTCCACTGACCACCAATGTAAGGGAGCACTTTTCCACTGATCACCAATAAAAGGTAACAATTGTCCACTAACCACCAAAGTAAGGGAGCACTTCTCCACTGACCACCAATACAAGGGGCAAGATACTGACCATTAGTGTACACTCAAGAACAGATGAGGGTGCTACAATCTTTTTCGGTTGAATTTACTGGAGACCCCCCATCCTCTTTTTTGAGAGTTTCTTGTCCTCCTGGGAGCAGCCTCATCAAGTCTTCCAATTTCTACAAAGGAGAAAATCTACCCCATTGTGGGTTACTGAGAACAAGAATACTCAGAGCCTCTTCACACATTTATTCATTAGAGCCCGATGATACTAATGTTTTACTGTGTGCAGGTTTTTTTTACCAATTATTATTATTCACTGCATTTCATGAATACTGATAACACTTTTGTCATGTGGTGAAGGGGGAGGGTGTTGAAAAATATTCGGTCCCGGGTGTCAAATACTCTAGGTATGCCATGATCATTGTTCTTTCATAATAAACATTCTATAAACTTGCTGATCAGCGTAAAATAACATGAGCTATACATAAAATTATTTTAGAAGTGGTTCCCTCAGACCTGAAAATTATTTCTAGAGTTTCTCTAGGGTAAAATTGTTGAAAAAGGATTGGAAAATCAAACAGCATTTCAGAGGACTCCTTATACAGTAGGTTTAGAAAAAAAGCAAATATATTTTTGCCTGCCGTCCATATCTCGCAGGGACACAGATATGCATCCTCTTTCTTAATTTTAGTTCTTGAATGGTTAACCCCCCAACACAAACATCTAGCTCCCCGTGTCTAATAGATACAGTGCATCCTATATTCCCTATCCTATAGCTATCCATAGACAGCTTTAACTTTATCTTCTATCTTTTTTTCTTTCACCACACACCTACCCCTACACTGAGTGTCCTTCAGGTGCTCAAATGCTCCAAAACTCTGCTTGGTCAACCCCTCATTTTTCCTGTATATTCACACTGTATTCCTGCTTCACTTGTTCTACACGTAAAAGCACACATCCACCAATCCACTTCTGTGTGGACCTGTATTCCTGTTCCATTTTAGAGTACATTCTAGGTTCTAATAAGGCAAGCACCATAGGGCTATAGCTGTGAGGGGTAGAAGATGGGTCCCGGGAATTCTTCTAACCTTATGTAATGGCACATTTGGAGAGTTCTTTTCAGCAGGTAAGTGTGAAACACTGTACAAAAAAAACAAATTCATTGAGAAATCCTTTTACCCATAGCGACTTATTAGAATTTACTTAAAGTGTATCTTAAGCCAATTTTTGTGTTTTAAATAAAGTGAGGAAGGTTTAACAGGATTTAAATGCTGTCTTTGTCCCTGCTGGGAAGGTTTATTCAAACTGTCATGATAAAGTGTCCTGGAACTAAGAGAAAGTCCAAAATATGTGTTCCAGTTACAACTTTCTAAGGGGAGGATTTGCTTTCCTTTGGGGAGATCTCATTTCTTGTTGTACCTTGAGACAGAAAGTAAAGGAAAATCAATTCTAAAGGACACAGGCATATACAAATGACAGGGGTTTTAATTTACTTTATCCAAAACAAAAAAGGTTTTGCCTTTAGATATACTTTAAGTGAAGTCAAACCAGCAAAAAATGTATTCTAGTGGCAAGCTTTGAGCTGTTAGTTACCATTCTCCAATTACTCCTTCTGAGAACATAATACAGGGGTTATCAGGATAAATATACAAGATGAGTTCAACAGGGACAGAAATGAAGATGTGCTAAAGGGAAGCTGAGAATTCCAACACAGATAGGAAAAGTAGTTTTAAACCAGAAGGTGGATGAGGTCAAGCAGCCCACAGAGGAGCGTGTGTGTCAAACTGTAATTGCAAATGTCAGAAGCGAAGCAGAGTAGTCAGCGGAGGTCTATGAAATGTATTATGTTGTCTGAAGCATCTTCTCTTTCTTGTATGAAATGCAGAGGAACGTCACCACTCCGCTGTTGAACTGTCTATATAAGGATCCCTCCTATGACCACCCACGTCTCTACGATTAAGCCCATCAGAGGTGGGCGCCTGCACGCAGGGACAACACTATGTTGGCTTCTGGTATGAATAAAGTATCTATATATGGTGATGTTAGCGGTATGTGGTGCTTTCTTACAGACGATCTTCTCTTTCTTGTTACTTCAAGCAGTGATGAAAAGAAACAATTTTGCTGTTTCAAAGTTTGCAACCTCTAAAGTATTGCGAATATTTAGGGTACATTAAAGTGGACTTTGCAAGGTCTGATTTGTGCTTTCCCCCACTTCTCCTTGCTGAAAGACCCATAATAAAAATCTGTGGGGAAAAAGTTAGATAATATAACTTTTTTTTTCTGTCTATAAGAAAAGACGCCCCCAACTTTTCTTACCCAAAATTCAGAAATCAATATTTTAAATGATATAATGCATCACACTTACCTCTGAGTCAATCACGTTATGCTCCGACGTTACAGCTACATTGTAGCACTGGCTACACGCTCAAATAGTAAGGTCTACTTTGTGCCCCCTTCACAATTGCTGAAAAACCAAATTAGACTTTAAATAACATCTGTGGGGAAAAAGTTAGATTATATACCTACCTTTTCCCAGACTTCTACCCGTCCGGTGAACATTGGGAACATTGATTAGCTTAAATCTTGCCGAGAAGACAATCCTGATCCCCAGGATTTTGGCAGGATGGTGACATCACCTCCTGCACTCTAAAGGTCAGAGGAAAGGTAAGTATATCATCTAACTTTTTTCCCCTACAGGTGTTAGTTTAAAATAGTGTTTTAGGAAGGGGAAGAAAGCACAAAAAAAATGAAACCTTGTGTGAAGTGCAAGGTCAGCTTTATGATGTAGTGTAAGCTGCTGACAACTCAATGTTCATCGGCTCTGCCACCAGTAGTTAAGGAGGAAGCTATTGAAAATGGCACCAGGCACCAAAACCATATTGGGTCTGCTACAATATCAGTCCAGGCAGGGGTCACCAGGTATGATGTCATATGAAGACATTTGTAACGCATACTATGTCAGATCAAATGTAGTTTTGCTGCATTCGTTACATTTCCTGTCTAATCCCTTCTTCAAAGTCTCTAAAAAAAAATCCTCTATTCCCTTTTAACACAAATAATGTCTTTCGCTATGTTTGCCGGCCATTTTGCAAAAGAAGCTAACATAATTTAAACTGACATTTATTTTACAGTTGGCTTTTGATGATATAAAGGATCATATACATGAATTGGCTACAAAATGCTGTATGGCATGTTATACACCATGATTCCACTATGACTTCTGGTGGGCGTAAAGCCAGAGAAATCATCAAATGAGGAATACATACACCAAGCCTGAGAGTTGCCACCAACATCACACCAACAGTTCTGGCAGGGCAGTCACAATTACTGAAAAAAACAAAGACGGAGCGCTACAACTTAACACAATTGCTGGTGATAGAAACTAGATAACTATATGTAAACATTTAGGGGGTTATTCACAATGCTGCCAAAGGCAGCCAAGTGAAAAACCCAGCCGAAGTGAAGTGAGACGAATGACGTTGTGCTATTCACTCCGGCTCAGTACAGCTGATTTCAGCCGTACATTGGCTGTCTTCGGTCAGCTGAACATGCTCTGCATTTCAGAAGGACTTCGACTCAGCTGATCCAACATCTGGATAGGCTGAGCCGAAGCTCTGGCAGCTCACTCGCTGCCGTTTGCCCCTATTCGTATAGGGACCGGACAGCAGTGAGTCAAAAGCCGAATGTCACCGAGTTGCTTTCGGCTCATCTATTCTGCTTGGTACCTCCGTGGTACCGAGCAGAATAGAAAATAAGTGAAAAGAAAGTTTAAAAAAATAGTTGGAAAACTATGTAAAAAATGTAAACAAATAGTCAAATTAAAAAAATTAAAAACTAAGAAAAAAAAAACATTTGGGCGCAGATAGCGTTGAAAGGTACCTCCTTAACTGTTTCCTATTGGCTGGCACCTGCTAGAGTCTTCTAGCAGGTCGCGGCCAATGAATAACAACTGGGCGGAGCTGGCCGTGATGGCTCCGCCTAGTTGTTATTGTTTAATGACAGATCAGCATCCCCAGGTCATTTGAGGACGCAGATCAGTTATTACAACCGCCCATGACAGGTGTCAATCGAGCCGCAGCATTCAATGGAGCCGCAGCATTTGCCTTCGGCTCGGCTCGATTGACACCTGTCATGGGACCACTCGGCCGCCTTCAGCTGCCGTACGCGCCATTGTGAATACCCCGTACAGGAGCCCTTCGGTTCAACTCGGTTATGGAGCCAAAGCTACGGCGTTACTTCTTTGTTTTTTTCTGTTGTATTATACAGGACACCTCTGCCTGTCTCAGGAGCTTGCATACCTACCACTGGCTCTTCTAGTTCCGTCCATCCACTTAAACATTATTCATCGACAGTGCACTTGGCACATCTCCATTTTTTTTCTGTTTCAGTCCCAATTACTGAAACCTTACAGAGTTGGACTCAATGAAGTTGTGTGGTTTTGCACTATATGTGTACATTCAGATTGGAGTTTTGGTGGACTTAAATGTACTGATTTTTCATTTAGTTTCAGCAGGTATGGCTAGTGCATGTATTTTGTTCAAAGAAGTGTGACTTTAATTTCATTATTCAAAACAGTATTTCCCAGACACTCAATAATATTCTAGTTTTTTTTATTTGTAGCTCATCCTGATTTAAAATCAGTATGTTGATAATGAAATATCATAGAAGGACACAACAGTTGATTCATTTTAGGAGGCCATGTGTAGGTCAGCATGACATAAGACGCCTGCACATAATACACTGGATATAGGAGAACCCAGTTCTAGCTATTAATGGAACCCTTAGTAGAAAACATCCTTTGTCCTGAATAGAAGTGGCATTTTTAATATCTGCCGTTATACTGCTGTAGTTTCCATGGTTACACTAAGTGATTCTCATCTCCATGGAGACACATGACCCAGACAAAAATCAAAACTCTGGTCCTGCACATTGCCATGTCTTGTGTGACTCTGTGTAACAATCTTGGCTTCTCTTACCAAGTGCCAATCAGTGTGCCGCATTCATGCTATAGATGTACAATCCATATTGTAAGAGTTCTATCTGCAGGCAAAAGCTGTGAAGGCCCTTTTCATAAAGCCATGCAGAATGATGGTCTGTTCCAAGTTGAGAATATAGAAGTTTAAAAAAGGAATAGACTTAAACTGGCCATTCATTGATTGAATTTTGGCCAAATCCTGCTGACTTGAACGAAACATGAGAAATGAGCCCCATTTGCATCACAACAATCAACCAGTGTGTGGGGGGGGAGGGGGAGGGGCAGGGTACAGTTCCAGTGGTTGTTTATATAATGGGGGGGCAAAAAAAAATGTCTGCCCCGGGCGCCCAGAACTCTGGTTACGCCACTGCATTCAACAAAACTAGATTTTTTAAAATTGACTTTGTTGAAGGAGCAGGTCTGAAAAATGTTGGCCGAACAGTGACTGCAATCAGTCAGTTGCAGTCACCGTATGGGCATTTTGACAACAGCACGCCTCCTGCAGTCAGAATACAATAGCCCGCTGGGGGAAATCCCCCATCTACACTGTTAAGCATGGATGAGGGAATTAGCCCATGAAGCTGAACAAGAAAAGATGATAGGTGTATGGTCAGCTTTACTCTCTTACTTTGCCTCTCCCAGCAATTCATTTATTATGTTACTCTATTGTTCTATCACTTTAAAGTAGAACTCCGGGCAAACTTTTTCTTAACCTTTGCAGTGGAGCTACCCCTGTACTGCAAGCGTTAGGTGCTCGTTTTCATCTACGGAAGAAAATAAAGTTATAAAATAATAAGTTATACTCAACCGATCCGCAGAGCCAGCTGGCTGCTACATCACTCCCTCCAGCCTGTCTTCTGTTCCGCTGGGGCGATGGTATGTCCCTCTGCATCCTCACGTCATATACACAGTTACACCCCTGCTGCCCCTCTACTCCCTGCTGCCCTGAGGCCGGGCCTTGGTTGGCCTTGTGGGAAATCCGGCCCTGACAATGATGACAGGGATCTTACACCACTGCAGTGGAGGGAGAGAGGCTCCAGGGAACGGTCTAAGAGCCAGCTGGCTCAGAGAATCAGGTTAGTATAGCTTTATTTTTTCATCTAGACACAAACTAGCACGTAACTCGGGGGTAGCCCTACTGCCAAAAAATTTGCCCAGAGTTCTGCTTTAAGTTTCTACACAATGTTGTCTAGAAAGGGCAAATTCCACTTTGTTTGTTACTATGAATCTATTTATAGCAAAGCCATCAGCATTAGAGGTGCACCGAAATGGAAATTTTAAAACCGAAACGAAACCGAAATAAAAAAAATTGTCAGGCCAAAACCGATACCGAAAATGTTTTTTATTTTAATTTTTTCCAAACTTTTTCAATATTTTATTTTTTATAAACTTTTTAATTTTTTATATTTAGTTATTCATTTTTTATTAAATATTTTTATTTTTTACATTACTTTTAGGAGCTTTGGGGAAATATCAGGGGTCTAAACAGACTCCTGATATTTCCCTTTTAAAATAGAAAAAGAGATTGAGAACACAAATCAACAAAGTTTTTTTAGTTTACCACTATCAAATGTTGGAGGTCTCTGTTTTGGGTCTTTTGATGCAGAATTTGAGTGGTACTTTTCTACAGCCAGGTTCAGCCCAGCCTGAGGCTCATAGCTCCTGCCTGTTATCTGCAACATAGAAACTGACTTCATGGGTGCTTTTGGGAGCAGGCAGAACAATAAGATGATTGCGTAAGAATGTGAACACCCATCAGAATGCAATTCTGCATTAGGTTTAGAATATCTTTGTCATGCTCGGAAATTGTTAAATGAACCAGGCTGCAGGGACTCACCTTGGGCTGATGCAAATGTCATTTCTGTGAGGTTAAAGGCTTTCAGCATACTGAAACATGGTGATGTATTTTATCAATGCAACTAAGCAGGCAAGTTGAGGTCGCTGTCTCAAACAAAAGTTGAGTTGCATTATCTCCATTCTTTTCAATATACATAATGATAATTTAAAGCCTCTAGCATCATGCATTGCATTATTTATTATTGCACCTTGGAATAAATCACAATTACTATTAAAATATTTCTGCTAATACTTACCATGCTCCAAGAGGAAATTTACTGAATTATGCAATGTATATTCCAAGATAAAGTCCATTCTATTTTACAATATATAATTTTGCTTTAAAATGTCTGCCATTTAGATTACCCCTATGGTTAATACTCTGACTTCTAACTGGCAAATAATGTTAGCATGTCTAGCTTTTTTAAAAAGTGTTGAAACATTGAAGAAGGCTAAATCAAATTAATGTTATGTCTTTAGGTGTCTGCTAGTTATGTTTCACTAGCTTGCATACTGTATATCCAACAAAACGGGCTAAACTGTTTGCTAAGCTAATATCATATACTGTATAAGTCTCATGCATAGTTCACTGTTGCCAGTACCAGTTGAGCCTGCCCTCCTTACATTGTGCTCAGATGCAGGCAAACCCTTAAAGAGACAGACAGCTATTGTTGAAAAAAAAACAACAAAAAAAACAGAGGAGCTTGTAAACTAGTTCATATTGGCAAATACTAACAAACTGCCCATCAGTTTCAATAGCTGACTTTAGGCCACCAGGCTTATTAGAGGGGCATCAGCAAATTAACCTGTCTCTACCACAGCAGATGCACTAACACACTACAGCACCACTAGGTGTTTCCACTGAGAGCACTACAGTAGGGTAGTTCTAGTACTGCCATGTATACAAAGTAATCCCACTGAGAGCCAAGCTTGGCATTGTCCACCAGACTGGCATGGAGCAATGTTACAAGGCCTCCAGAGTCTAATATTGCCTCCATTTGATGTCCTGCTATGGTAAATGGACATACAGTACCTGCCTTTCAATCTCAGGTTCTGGATGTTTTGCAAAAACAGGCATGGCAAATAGTGAAATACATCTCCACAGGTCACATTACACAGGCTCAGGTATTTTGGGGCAATTGGCACTCACGTGTTCGAGTCAATATTCTGTGTTTCCCTCAAGAAAGAGACTCAATTTAGGCCAGAAGTCCATTCAGATTGGCCACCCATTGGTGTCTTACCCCCTTTAAGAGTCTGTGCCTTTAATAGAAAGGAGCAGTGTTATCTGAGGAGTGTTACTTGGGATGCAAGTAAAATGTCCTGGTTGTGGTGAAAGGCTGAAACCACCCTAGGAATGAAAGCAGCTCTAGGCCTAAATGCTACCTTGTTTCTGTGTAAGTCCAGAAACATTTCTTTACAATATAAGGCCACCAGTTCAGACATGGGCCTTGCAGAGGTGATGGCAGCCTATGTAGAATGTATTCTAAATAGGTAGTTTTTAAAGTCCTGAAAGAACCAAATTCAAATCCCACTCAGTGATGGGTGAACATATGGGGAGCTACATGTGTGACACTCTGCACAAAAGTTTTGATCAAAGAATGGGAGGATAGTGGTCTCAGAAACAAGATCACAAGTGCCGAGATTTAACCCTTGATAGTACTCAAGGCCAAATGCTGATCCGAACCTCATTGTAAAAAGCAGAGTGACAGAGAGATTAGCTCAACACTGTGATTTTTTCCCTTTTACTGCCCAGTCAACGATTGGGATGGACCCAGGACTACCTGTTCTCGGATGAATTGGGTTGAATGATGCTGGCCATCAGAATGCTGATATCTAGCAGCAGAAAAAAACCTGTGGGGGAATTTCCTGGATTGAAGTTGAAAATTACAGCAAAAGCTGGTTTAGATTTTTGTTTTTTTTAACCGACTATTCATTTTTGTCTTGTTATTTTTGTCTGGAGTTCTGCTTTTTGCACCTGTGCTATAAAATAAACAATTCCTAACCTCCCCTCCAACACCCAAGCGAAACCCTAATACCAATATATCCCCTATAAAAGCCCCAACACTAATTAACCCCAATTTTGCATACCCACCTCATCTAACCATTCTATAAGAATTATACAATACAACCCCTTAAGATCTTACATAGTATTTCGGGTTGAATAAAGACATACGTCCATCAAGTCCAACCCATATAGGTCCACGCATCATCTCATTCTTAGGGATACTGGTATCCCTGGATATTACGGTCCCTCAAGAAATTGTCCAAACGTTTCTTGAACAAATCTACACTCCTGGCTGAAATCACTGCCGATGGCAGTGAGTTCCAGACCTTAACCGCTCTTACTGTAAAGAACCCTCTTCGCCCATTGTGCTGGAATTTTTTCTCCACCAACTTTAGGTGGTGGCTTCTAGTCTTTGTAATGGAGTTAATCTCAAACAGTTTGTTGCCAATGTTGCTGTCACCATTGAACATCTTGTACATGAAAATCATACCCCCCCCTTAATCTCCTTAATTCCAGCGTAAACATGTTTAAGGTCAGAAGCCTTGTCTCATAGCTCTGGTCCTCCATTCCCCTAATTAGTTTTGTTGCCCTCCGCTGGACTCTCTCCAGTTCAAGGACATCCCTTCTCAGTATCGGCGACCAAAACTGGACCGCGTACTCCAGATGTGGCCGAACCAACGATCTATATAGAGGCACAATTATAGACTTGTCCCTCCAATACATCCCCTTCTTAATACAGGACAAGACCCTGCTAGCTTTGTTTACCACAGCTTGGCACTGCAAGCTACCATTCAGTTTGTGGTCTACAATGACCACAATCTATCTCTTTAGTAGGGCATGCTCCATTGGTTGAAATACTTCTATTGCAGACCATATAGCATATTTTTTCTGTCACCCAAACAAATTGGAAAAAAGAACTCCACTGGATGGTCACCTTCACAGACACTTACCCAATACCCATCTAGAAAATTAAACAATTACATTTGTTAGCAGCTAAAACAGTAAGAGGCATTCAACAAATTACATTCAATAAAGGTCAATGAGACGTTAACTAGAATTCTGTCGGACAAACATTAAATGTGATTTGGGAACTTTGCAAACGGGTCAACTTTGATGACAGCCACACACTTTATTTTTCTCTCTTTTAATAGAGCTAGTCAACCATGCCTAATTCCATTTAATCTTTTAAACACCATGAGCATTTGAAAGGCTTATATCAGCGGTGACCAACTTACTTGACATATGGGATATGGCTCCTGATATCACCAAAGGGCTGCACATAATATTCAGTGTATATAATGCTAGCCGTTAGAGATTACAAAGGCAAAAATAGATGGTAAGAAACTGTGGGTATGCCACAGGAGATGGTATTCCATAAATGTTAGAGACTGGGGATGCCCCTAAGGAGACAGTCATAGACTAGAGACATGTTACATGAGATGGCTAGAGTCCACTGTTATTAAAACAGGAATTTTGACTTACCTGTAAAATTTGTTTCTTGGAATACATCAGAGGATGCAGGGAGTTGAATTCTTTAACCATGGGGTTATGCAGTTACCTTCAGGTGATTTAATCAAAGCAGCAGGACAGCCTGCATAATCCCTCAACCTCCCAGCCTGCCTTAGTTTTGTGGAATAAGTACAGGTGAGGTGCTGGATTCAAATATTCAGAAGAGGCTGCTCTCAACAAAAATGTGACGCCCCACATACAAGGGAATCCAGGGTTGAAGATACAGTATATGCATATACAAAGTCCAATGAGAGTGCCAAATTAGACAGCATTAGAGTCTAAAACATTTGTCATTGTTGACTTACTTACATTTTCCCTCATTTTCTGCATCGCTATCACTGGAACAGGTGTGGGGAGACCTCCCCAGCAGGGCAACAGACAATCAAAAAACAGAAGTCTCTCTAGCAGGCTTAAAGTGACATTAAAGTCAAAAATCCCCCCCCCATACTGCTTTAAGGACTTACCTTAAATGATGCCTCTTGATCCAATCATCTTCTTCTTTCCAGTAGTTTTCAGGAGTCCTTCCAGCACTGGTGCCGGTCTCTGATCCAGTGCTGGCTGCTGTGTCCTCTGTGTCCCACGGTGTCTGTGTGCGTGCACGCTGCCGGGCTGCTTGCATTGACTTACACTGTGTCTCTCCTCTTCTCGTGGCCGAATATCTCTAGTGCACATGCGCCCGCCCCATGATCCTTCACGGCCGATTGAGAATCTTCAGATCATGTGGTAAGTAATAACCTTTTTGGTAACTTTTTTTTACATTTTTTAAATGTTTTTGCATATATCTAATGCTTGCTAGCAGTTGATGTATACAAAAAGAAGAAGGTTTAATTCTACTTTTAAGCAGCAATAAAAAAAATGTTTTGTAAACTTCGGGAAGGCTAGACTCTCCTTCAGCCTTCTGTGTCCCTAAGATGTTCCCTCACTTCATTTCCTGGTGAACTGAGAACAAGAGGTGAGGGGAACTGTCCCAATAGAGGCTTAGGCAGCAATCTGAGAGTTATTGATTCTTTTATACTTTATCCAGAACAAAGGGGTTACAAGTGCCAGTTGGCTCTTAAACTGGGTTAATTACCGAAATCTATGTTAATGCCATTTTTCTCCTTTAAGAAAATATTATGTACAGTATATAATTTTTTAAAGGCTGTAAGGCTGCTGCAGTGCTTAGAGCTTTTTATATGCTTCCAGTGTATCCGAGCGATGGCATGGAAAGCCACAGAAGGCAGTTTGTAAATTTAAAAGTGGATTTGATCATTGGATTCCCAAAGGCATTTAAGATCATACTTCATTTAACTGACCTGATTTGATTTGTCTGCTCATCTATGGCATCAACAGCACTCTCCACAGAACTGAGAAGTGACTGGATCTGATTGGCTGTCTCCTTCAGCAGAAATCTTGTTACAAACTGATCGACATTGGTACCTTTTTCATATACCTGAGAAAGAGGAAGAAAGATGTGTTTTAAATAATTAAAAATATTTTCGCAATTGAGATGAGCGATACCTAGCCTACAGTATATTCAATACATATACTAAGGCATTTGAAGGTACTTAGCTGAAACATCCAGGCAATGAATCCAAGATTCCTGGAAAGCATCAATGTATACATTTCACAGTAAGAAAGCCCTGGCGATGTCTATAAATATGTTTATCAGCACTGATTCAACCTGCAGGCAATACTTAGCCACTAAGTAACACCATATCATTTACAATTATTCAAATGGAACAAAACAAAGATCAACAAACTGTACACTTTAGTTTTTTTTAATGTACTTTAAAATCCCTAAAGTGGACTTGTCACTAACATGAAAGCAGAAAACTCACTTTTGAAAGGAACACAGGGCACCAACTACTGACTTCTAGAAATGTCTGCATAGAAGAAATATAAAGTGTGGGATGAGGTGTTGCATTCCACAGCACTAACATTCCTAAGGCTTCTTTACACCTGTGAGTATGTCAACACATGAAAAGCCCTACTTAATGCATTCTAGGCAACATAATGCACAGTAATGCAATGTGGAAGATTTCCTACTCCAAGGAATGTATCTTCTTTGTAAAGGTTGTTTCACCTACTTTGGTTGGCAATTTATGTATGCGCCAACAGTTTGCACAGCACTTTACAATATAAGGACGACATTACAATCACAATTCATTTCAAGACAAGATAGTAAGGAAGGCTCTGCCCATGAAGGCTTACAATCTACAAGTGGTTATTAACTGACCAAGGGACGAGGTGTAGATAGAGAAGAGAAGGGGTCCAAGGACAGAGCCTTGGGGGAACCCCTACTGAAATGTAGTACACTGATACCAGGGGTTATATACTTTTAGTAATTTGAAGAGTGTGCTGGGAGCCATTTTTATTCCTATGACTTTACAACTCAAGTTGAGTTTGGGTCCATGAACCTCACAGTTGGATCCTTAATGGAACCAATGGGCTTCCTTGCTGACCAGTAGTAAAGGGAAGAAGTGCATGAGCTCAAACAGTTGGTTGGTATTTGGATAACAGTGCTCCCAGAATGTTGGGGCCCCAGGATACTCTGAATTTCCTTTCATATACACCTGGTGTCTGGTCTTTATCTTCATCTTTAGGACAGGTAGACATTAAAGAAGAATGTTATTACAGCTTTTTCTTGGTTTTCAGCCTTGCTTTCAGCAAATGTTTTTTTTAATAGAAGTCCATCATTAACGTCTCTCTTACAGATAAACCTTTATTCCATGGTATCGATGTTGGATTTCTGAAGTGTAAAATGTGAGGACAACTTGTGTTTTGAAAAAATAGCAGGTAATATGCTCAAATTAGTTTTCTAATGTGTAACAATGAACTCTGCAAATGAGTGTAACTGAGGGGCACAGTACACACTGTTTTAAAATGACAAATAAGACATCGATCTTTCTCCTGCAGGCACGAACTGGAGGGTGAAGCCTAATGAAGAAGCACATTTCTCTCTACTTAGTCTGGAGTTCTCTGGTGTTTTTTATTAGATCAATCTATACTAAAAGTCATCTTTCTAAGCTTGTTGGTGCCTGAGTGGGAGGTAGTTTAATGGCCATAAACAGTTACAAATAATAAAGACAACAGATACAAAAAAAAATAGAAGTGTAATTGACATTTCAGCAAAAGAAAAACAGTACAGTGTATTTCTAAACCAACATATTTGAGCCATGGTAGTTCATTTTGGCAAAGAGTCTATTTCCCAGTGTCTAAGCAGTAATAAGATTTGCACCATGGAATTTTGAGTTACACATGAACACTATAGGACTATACTGGAAGTAAAGGCTGCACACATTAAAAAAAAGAAGTTCTCTGCTACTGTTCATAGAAATAAAACACCCTAAAATGTATGAGTTATGTAGATAGATTACAGGCTAAATTACTATAGTTAAAGAGGAACTCCCGGAAAAACTATTCTTAACCCTTGCAGTGGGGCTACCCACATACTGTAAGGGTTAAGTGCTCGTTTTGGTCTAGGGTTTAAAATAAAAAAAGTTATGCTCACTTGAACACTGGAGCCAGCTGGCTCTTAGATCGGTCCATCAAGCCTCTCTCCCCCTCTGCTCGAGCGCTCTAAGGATTATTGAGTCATCACATCCAATACACTGTGTATTGGACATGAGGACGCTGAGGGGCATTCCATCGCTGCAGTGGAGTAGACAGTCTGGAGGGAGTGCTCCTATTCTAACAATTTCATTGAATCTGCTGTTATATGATCACCATGGTGACACTTCAGGGACAGAAGCCTGGTGATCCACCATTGCACTCTGGACCTGCCACTGACTTTTCACCGTCCCCCATTGTGACAACACCAAATTGCTGCTGCAGTCTTTAGGACATTATAGCCTGATGGATCCAATGGGAAGTGTCCACATTACCAGATCGTGATAGGGGCACCCGAAGAAGAACCCTCTCACTTTTCAGTGCAGGAGCAAAAAGACATGGGATCACATGGTTGTGGATTTAGACATGTATTTGGGGCATTTAGCTTAATTGTTTTAATTACTGGGACAGTCAGCTAACGAGGCAAGGCTATTGTTCAGGGCTTCCTTAGCTTTAATCAGAGATTTATATAGCCAACTTATAGGGTATGGACTGATGTCTTTATTCAACCTCAAATACTATGTAACTATGTAACTTTAATAACCAACTCCAAAACTCTGTACTCAGATTCCTTAGGTTTTAGGTTAGGTTCCAAAATATCTGGGATCATTCTGAATATGAAGATAATGGTCATGTTTTAGAAAGCCAAACACTGGGCTGCACAAGATGAGTATGTCTAATTTCATGCTTGGCTGGAGTGGACCTTTACAGAGGTGTGTCAACAAACTCACTGCCACAATAACTGACATTAGAGAGTAAAACAATTATGTATTTTTAGATGTTCAGGCAGGGAAAGAGTTATCCTAATGAGGGAGAGAAAGAGATGCCATACTGCGTCCAATTTATAATTAAGAAGTAAAAATTGCTGTGCTCGTTATCTGGATAAAACAAACCTGTCTCTTCACTAATCATCTCTGTAAAACAAACACCCAGCTGAACTCTGCTCGGCACAGTCTGCTTGCCGATAGCTGCCAAACTGAGATTCTTTTGTTCCTTCTATTCCAAATGACAATTTACTACAGAGGCAGGGTAATTCTGCTGACTGCATTCTTCCAATACAGAGCAGGCAAATGGAAGACTTTTATTTTTAAAGCATTAGGCAAATATAAAGGTTTAGACCCTTTGACCAAGCACAAATGACCTGAGCACGTATATTTGAACCCAAAAACGCTGCCAATTTGACGGCATAAAGGCAAAGCAGCAAGTTCACTTCAATATCAGACACACCAGCTGTACTTTCCATTTGTTGCCCCATTTAGTTGCCGGTAGTGTTGTAAACATAAAGCTTAGAGCTTACACAAGGCTAAGGTATCTTTTCCTACCCCATGTGAAAGTGCTGGATATGGCTAAGCGTCAAGCACCTGCGCTGTTACATGGGAGGAAGGGAAGTAAGCCACATACTTCATGACTGAAAGAATTGGAGAGCCAGAAAGGCAGAAGAGCAAAGGGAACGTGAGTATGTGCATCCGGTGGAGATACTGTATCATTAACTTTAACCTTCTTTGCCCTGTATGGACATGTTTACTTTAAAGCAGACCAATAAAAAAAATATAATAATGTGACCCCAAGCTGACCATACTGCTTCTACTTGTTATAATTGATTAAAAATGTATGGTAAAACTTGCCCTTGTAGCATTTAGTCATATGATTTCAACTAAAGGGAAGATATTTGAATACCCTGTTGAAAGAAATGAGACTGATTTTAGTTCCACAAAGCAACTAACCATGGTGCAGGACACAACTCTTTCCAAAAGTAGCCCCTTCCATATTAACAGCTTTAAACTTATTCTGAGGTGGGAGGAGATGACTGATAAACTGTAGCCCAGTACTGCTGTATACTGCCCCAAAAATATATATTTAATAGGGAACTCAAGAAAGTTATAAAACACCAGTTAATGCAGTTGTGTATCTGTTTGAAAATACTGTCAGATATCTATCTCTTTTTTTTTCTGCATAGCAGCAAGGCTGTTAGCACTAGGAGCCACTGAAGCTTTACTGCGTGCACATGTAATGATGGAAAACATGCAGGCAGAAGGTGTGACAAGATTGATGTTGATGAATTATCATCATGTTTCTGCTCCTTCAATGCCCGATCAGCAGGCAAGGAATTGGAGGTGATACTGTTTTACTTAAAATAGAAAGTACCTCTACACTCTACAAATCTACACTCATGGATCTGCTGTCTGGCAGGTGTATGAAACATAAAAATGGCAAGATAGAATTACAAATGCTTTGACTGATAGGACAGCTCACATATGTCTTTATGAACTATTTATGTAGCAACTGGTCTTGAAATGTTACTAAGCATCTGGTTCAATATTAATTATTTTGCACTAAGCACCAGAGGGTGCTCATCAAACATCATAAAATGGACTACTAGGGCAGGGGTGGGTAAATTAATATAGAAATCAGGAACTAGTCTAATCCAGGAGATGGTGACATTGATGACAAGAAAAAACCTCAAAAGTTAGGTGCCAGCTGTAATTTTAAGAATTGACTACCTGACTCCAGGTATTTGTCTAGCCCTGCCTTAGGGGCTCATACTTATGAGGACTACCTGCAGCTAAACAAGAAAATGATACCAAAGATAAATGTTTATAGGGCTGTAATTATTTGTAAAAATAAAAAGAGTGAGCATGTTCCACTATAACATGTTCAACATTTATTACACAAAATGTATGCGCAAATGAAACACTATTTCATCTAATGCAGCAAGAACATGAATAGGTAATGACACACAATTAGGGAGATATATATAACTGTGCAGCGTTCCCAAGAAAATATATTAGCTATCTGCAAAATATATGCAAGCTGTTCCATATTTTATATAAATGTACATTCAAAGAAGAAGAAAAACCTATAGGCTGCATTTAGAAAACCTGTAGAGGCAGAGAGTATATTGTTTATAATTCATAAGTGTGGCCGGACCTATGACACACTAAAGACTCATATCCCAAGTCTTTACACAAGGAAAATGATCTTTATTTTCAGCCATGGAATGATAGAGGGTGAGTGACATGCTCTTATATAATTTAAAAGGTGAGTATGTGCTGCTGTAGAGGGGAATTAAAGCAAACCTGTATGGTCAAAGTAATGCAAAGTAAAGGTGAGTATGTGCTGCTGGAGAGGGGCATTAAAGCAAACCTGCATGGCCAAAGTTCAGATTTACTTAAAAGGGGAACTAAATAGTAAAAAAAAAGTAGGCCAGCTTTATTTTTAAATGCTATATATCTCTTATGCAATACAATAAACTTACCTGCCTGGCTCAAAATCTTCTTTTTTATGTTCAGTGAGTTGTGCATGAAAAGCTTGGTGTTCACCGCACACCTTGGTGCTGGAATGAACTCAGGTGTGTATACGCAGGAGTTACTTCATCCCAGCCCAGTCAGCCAACATGGCCGAAGATCCCACACCCGGAGGAAGAGTGTGAAGTATCTTCAGTCCAGTAGAACCAGGTCCTGCCGAATTTGTCGGAGGTATTGTGTAATGAGCTGGTTAGGTCGTGAAGTATCTTTTAAGCCCTACCAATTTATTGTTCTGTATGAGCATAAAAAGCTAACCACAAAAATTAAAGCAGTCCTAAACCCAATTAACAAAGTTGTATCTAAGCTTTAACATGTGCAATTTCAAAAGCTGTTTGCATTCTTTTTAAATATGCAGTTTTCATTTAAAGCGGATTCACCATTCACCCTCCTTACCATCTTGTCTTGAATTGTATTGTGATTGTAATGTCTTCCTTATATTGTAAAGCGCTGCGCAAACTGTTGGCGCTATATAAATCCTGTATAATAATAATAATAATAATAATTCACATTATTGCGATTTGTTATAGAGCGTTAACGCACATTTATTACATCACATTTTAATTTGTGTTGCAATAAAGCAGCCTATTTATCATGAATGGGCTGCCAACACACCGCAATGAGCAGGAAACGCACATTACCATTTTTGAGACCACAGTGCACTGCAACACACAGCAATTGGGTTGCGATGTGCTGCTGCTGTGCTTTACTGAACTGAACAATGATGTTACGATCATAAGGAAGTCAATAGGGCAGTAAGTGGGGTTACATTAAAGTTTTACAGTTATTTAATGAACAGCAGTAGAAGGGGACTTTCTAAATATGGAAGACCCATTCCAGCGATAATTGTCAAAGCATAAAATATTTTTTGGGTAAAGTGATATTAAAGCCTCCTTTTTTAAAAATATTTCCTACAAGGAGACCCACCTTTGATTGAGGCTGTTGTGGTTTTTCTTTAAAAGTTTTTAATTCCTCGTTTTCAAATGGGTCCCCGCAGCAATCTCTCCCCCGCCCCCTGCACGGGTGCCTCCATCGGCTAC
>NW_017307400.1:180619-257051 GCF_000935625.1 Nanorana parkeri | reverse complement strand
GGGGGGGGGGGGGGGGTGGGCGGTGGTACTGGGGGAGAAAAAAAGGTACTGGGCCGTTTTTACCCTATTGCAGAGAAAGCACTAAGGTAAAAAATGCCCAGACCTTAATACTACTTTAACAATTGTCAATGGTGAAATTTATCATCATTCCTGTGCTCTATCTCTCAGACAAGAAGTATCCCCAACAGTCAGAGTTGGCAATAAAAACCTGTCAAACATTCTAACCCTTCCCCTAAAATGTTTTGGATGTTTTTACAATGTCACTGTCCTGCTCTACAAGACTAAAATGTCAAACATGTAGAGATGAGATGTACAGGTATCTATAGACATAAGATGACAGTCTACTAATCTGGCTGGTATTTGAGCAGCCTGCAGATGCCTCCAGGTCCAATCACACCATTATTATTATTATAATACAGGGTTAATATAGTGCCAACAGCTTGTAGAGCACTCTACAAAATATGGGGAGAGAGTACAGTTACAATACAATATCATACAAGAGGATTAAAAGGATCCTGCTTGTGAACACTTATAATCTAATGCAGGGCTGGACAAATCCCATGAGCCAAGTAGCCAATGATCCTCAGAATTTACCGCTTGTTCACAACTTTTGAGGTTTCCTCTAGTTGTTGTCAATGGAGCTGGCTCCTTTAAAAATCCTGCAGGCTCCCAGATTGGACAAACTGGTTTCTGAATGCCATATAAATTTGTCCACCCCAGATTTAATGTACTTCATCATTCACTGTGAAATGCCATGGGAATGCAATATTGAAATACCACTGCATTAAGAAATAAAATGCCCATGAGAACTTGCTCAATATAAAACCTCTGCTACTCAGAGCTACACATTAAAGAGATGGTTTAAGCAAAGATAAATCAGGCTTGGTATGAACCCAGTTCACCTGAGTTTGCCCAAGCCCACTCAAAACTGTGACTGTCACCCCTTTCTCCCAGCCCAATAAGTTATGGAGAGGCACAATACCCTCCCCCTAGCTATACATCACAAAGAGCTGGGGAAAGCCCCACTTCAACTGCTGCTACTAAAGGGGGCAGGGTCATAGTTTTGAGTGGACTTGAGTGAACTCAAGCGAACTTGGACTGGTTTCTTACCAAGCCCAGGCTCATATCTAATGCTGCCCTTATGTGAGTCACACGAGGGCAGCATAGAATAGATGTAAACTGAGATTGCATGCAGTCTTTTGACTTGTTTTTTTTCCACAGAAGTGGAAGCACTCAAAATACAGGGACTGCATCAATGAGAGGCCGATGTAAGGAACACAGTATTCTGCAAGTTTATTTCCTAAACCTTCACGCAGAATACAGGTGGAAGAATCCTTAACGGGTCTATGGGATCTAAAGCCTTTATTCATTTGTAGAACTTAAAATAGTGAGTCTAAAGAGCCATATAGAAGCTCTTAGCCCTTACTTTGTGCTTTCATGTAGACATAGATGACATGACATATTCTCTCCAACAAAATGGGGTCAAATATAACTGCAATCTAGCCACCTGCTTTACTTACAAGAAAAAAAATCTCTAAAAGGAATCACAGGTGTGAGAATTATCTGCTTATTACCGGGATCGCGTTCTTCAGTACTTTCAAACAGTGCACCAGAGTGGAAATTTCAGCTTCAGCTCAATAATATACACTCACCGGCCACTTTATTAGGTACACCTTGCCAGTACTGGGTTGGACCCCTTTTGTCTTCAGAACTGCCTTAAATCTTCGTGGCATCGATTCAACAAGGTGTTGGAAACATTCCTCAGAGATTTTGGTCCATATTGACATGATAGCATCACAGGTCCAAAGTGTGCCAAGAAAATATGCCCCACACCATTACACCACCAGTCTGAACCATTGATACAAGGCAGGAAATTCTGACCCTACCATCTGAATGTCGCAGCTGAAATCAAGACTTGTCAGACCACGCAACGTTTTCCCAATCTCGTATTGTCTGATTTTGTTGAGCCTGTGCGAATTGTAGCCTCCGTTTCCTGTTCTTAGCTGACAGGAGTGGCACCCGGTGTGGTCTTCTGCTGCTGTAGCCCATCTGCTTCAAGGTTCAATGTGTTGTGCGTTCAGAGATGGTATTCTGCATACCTTGGTTGTAATGAGTGGTTATTTGAGTTACTGTTGCCTTTCTATCATCTCAAACCAGTCTGCCCATTCTACTCTGAGCTCTGACATCAACAAGGTATTTTCATCCATACAACTGCTGCTCACTGGATATTTTCTGTTTTTCGGACCATACTCTGCAAACCCTAGAGATGGTTGTGCATGAAAATGCCAGTAGATCAGTAGTTTTTGAAATACTCAGACCAGCCTGTCTGGCACCAACAACCATGCCACGTTCAAAGTCACTTAAATTCCCTTTCTTCCCAATTCTGATGCTCGGTTTGAACTTCAGCAAGTCGTCTTCACCACTACTAGATGCCTAAATGCATAGAGCTGCTGCCATGTGATTGGCTGATTAGCAATTGGCGTTACCAAGCAATTGAACAGGTGTACCTAATAAAGTGGCCGGTGAGTTTGAAGCCATAAAGCTATATAATATTAACATGCAGTTATTTACATGTACCTACCTCTCACATAATATATAAATATGAAAATTGCAGGGTTTATGACTGGTATGGAAAAAATAAACAATCCTCAGAACCAGGTTCTGCTCTGGTTCCTGGAGCTGGAGGCTTTGGGTGGGATAAAACCTTGATTCCAAGGTCCACATCTTACCCGGTAACCTAATTTCTAGTTTCAGTTGTCTTCAGGCCTTTTATATGTGAGCAGACTAATGCTAGAGGTGCTCTCTCTTTCTCCTCTCTCTTTGCTGTGGAATCATGCTGCTGCGCAAAAAGGCCGACTACTGACAAAACACGAAGAAGAGAGCTGGCAGTTTGTTTTTTGAAACCCATTAGGGGGCACCCTGTTAGTCAGTTCCAGTAACTCTTTTTAATCTTCTGATATGAACAAAAAGCGCCAAATGTGACCGCTCCACCAGAGAAAAAAAAGTGTGCAAATAAGTACAAAGTCTGTTTTAAAAAAGAGAGATGTAATGGAAATTCTGCAGGACGCTGCCCCAAACCAGCCCGGGGGACTGCAAAATCTGGGGAAAAACAGAAAAAAGGGGCGCCTTTCCTAGTGCAGACAAATTTATTTGAGATAAAAACAATAATAGATGAGAATCCTACTCACAAAGGTCGACATGAATGGAGCATTGTATGTGAATACATAGACCAAAGTGTAAGCCAGTGACAGCTGCACAGCTGTGCCTGTGTGCCAGCAAGGTAGGCTGTGATAACGTGTTTCCGGGGTCACGCCCCCTTCATCAGGTCTGATGAAGGGGGCGTGACCCCGGAAACGCGTTGTGCCTTTCTAATCTTCTGTTCTCGACAGACCTCTTGGCCTTGACCCTCAGCTTTTTTTTAGACTAAACTTCTGCCACAACTCGGGACTAACTCTTGCCACTTACATTGACTTTTCCAGTCAAACTATCCCTCTCTTGGCACCCAAATTCCACCCAGGCCTTCATTGGGGAAAAGCAGAGGGTATTTCAGCGCTTGCTAAGCTGTTCATGATACTTCCTATGCCAGTTACACCAGCACCTAATTTATAAAATATCCTTTATGCACATCCATGTAATGATGTGTACCAGACGTTCTATCCAGGGGTAATATGGACCTGGGCAGCGTTATGATGCTGGGCATCAGCCTGAAAGATGAGTGGTGCTGGACCTGTGCGCGGTAAGTCTTCGGGGACAGTGCCCGAAAGGAAGTGAGTGTTGAAGTGAGAGTCACCTTTTATTAATTAATTTAATTTACTTATTCAGAACAGAGCTTTGCTAGTTTATTATTTCAACGGGAGTTCAGTTTTAATAAAATGGCCCCACTGCCTTTTTCTCCATTTTTCACATGTGCCTCCCATTGATATGTGATTCCATACAGATGTGCTGCGTTTCCAATGCAATAAAAAAAGAATGTGACTGATGTTATCCCATGGGCAACCTTTGTATGATTAGAGGCTACAACACAATCTGAGCCAGTATGAAAGTGTTAGATAAGTGCTGCACAATGGAGACCGGCTTTTCTGCATTCTGCTATCCTGGATCACTGCCCAGATAGATCAATACAAACACCTGCCGCAAGCGTTGAAATGGAGCATTTATTATTATGCTGGAGCTTAACACAAAAGGAAAGAATTTGCCTCAAAATTCATAAGGGGTTTCCTACATGTTATGAAAATGTAACTTCAGGCAACAAGTACAATCTAACAGTGAACAGCTAAAGCTCTCCAACAACTATTGTAGCTTTGCCAAATTCCACTCCGTTTAAAGCCGAAACCTTTACAATTAAAACTGTGTTGTTTTTATTTCAGTGTAAAACCCCCATAGGGCAGATTTTCCCTCACATCCTGTCCTTGTGATGCTCATACAAGAAAAAGAAGGTGGTGGTGGGGGGGTGTTTATCACTTGGATTGGAGAGCATGGGCAAGTTCTAAAAGGTGGCCATACACTGGTTAAATTTTGGCTCCTGTGGGGCTGAACGAGAAATAGGAATACTGGCAGACAGAGGGATTTAGGGAGGAGCCAGGCAGCTAATTGCACAAGATGAATGCTAGAATAAAAATTAGAGCTACTTAAAAGGCATCCTGTGTCACTTCTGTGCAAATGGAAGTTCTTTTTATTTTCAAATTCTGTATATTGTGCACAATTTAGACCTCCAATCTTGTAAAGTATCTGGAAGGCCAGTTGACAACTTCATTTTATATACAGAATATGTACTTACCCTAAAAGAGCTAGAGACTGAACAAAATTAAGCAGCTTCAGATAAAAAAAGACTGCTTTGTTTTTGCGAGAGTGAGGCAGGGTTTGTTCTAGAGCTGGCAGTGTGGAATCTTTAGCAGTTGCTTGTTGCAGAGCCGATTAAACCCTCAGCTCCAGGTGCCTCCAGAGACACCAGCTCCAGAGCCTCGTTACTCTATCCCCAATTACTACCTTGAAGTAGCTTTGCTACAAAATAAAATTCTGTCCTGTAGCCACTAAAGGTGCCCATACACTGCAGGATTCTCGTACGAGAAATCCTGCGATCGTACGAGAATCGTGCAGTGTATGGAAGGCGTGCGACCGTTTCTACTGTACGGTCGCACGTCTTCTGTCGAACCAGCATGCTCGAAAACCCGCCGGGAATCGTACGATTCTCGGCGAGTTAGTGGCCTGCTAGTTCGACAATTGCCGAACGGGCCGGTACGCGCACACTGCCCGTTTGCAGTCATCGTAAGCCCGCCCCTCATTGCAGTCATCGTAAGCCCGCCCCTAAAGGGGGCGGGCTTACGATGATCGCAAGTACGATCTGCCTGTCCAAGATGGGCAGATCGTACGTTTTTTTAAGTACTTTACAACCCTCGCAAGACTTTTGTTGTAAAGTGTATGGGCACCTTAAAGATATACGGAAAAAATCAAATGACTTGCTCTGTATCATTTGACTTTAAATACACCAGTAAAAAAATATGGTATATTTATATCATAAAGGATAAAGCTATAGAACATAACCTGACCAACTCTACCTTTTTCTATGTTAAGCATAGTGCACATGAAAATAGGAAAACAATATAAAAGATGATTAAAAAAAAAAAAAGTGGGAACGGAATGTCTTTTCATGGAGGAATTTCACAAGACGGTGCAAAAAGATTACACAATCAACCATATATTCAACAGAAAATCCATTCAATATTACTTTATTCCAGCTATTGACATATTCCAGCCTGATTTTACCTTAAAGTCAGCACAATGGCTGGTGGCACAAGGCAGTAGGGTTCGTTTTACTAAAGTGTCATTTTACCTAGAAGAGGGGAGAGTTAAAGGCAAACTCCAGGAAAAAAAATATTATTTAAACACTGCTGGGTGTGTAAATTATCATTAAAGTTCTATGTGTTGGGCTGCTGCAAAGTATAAAAAAACTTACCTTGCAGCATGCCAGCTCCTACACATAATGCTGAACTGCCAGGCAATGAGGGGTGTGAGAAACGCAACTCAAGTAGTGAAGTGCTCTGGTTGTATCATCCGCCCCTCCTCAATACTTGCCTATTTACAAAATGCCTTGTATTATTTTCAAAGAATGCAGGATATTCAGTGATTGGAGGAAGAGAAAATGGGGCGGGGATGTGACAATCTTTCCTCCACCAACCACAGAATGGTTTGCATTCTTTGATAAAAATACAAGGCATTTTGTGAATGGGCAAGTAGTAAAGACGGGCAGGTGATACGAGTGGAGCACTGCCCTCAGTGCCCAGGAGCTGGGTGTTAAGTGCAGCAGACGGCATGCTGCAAGATAAGATTTTGTACTTTGCAGACTCCCTCCACACATAACACACATCTTTGAGTGAGGTAGGAGATGGAGAGTTTAATCATTCGAGATTCGATATCACATCATGGGGAGGATGTTTTTTTCTGGATAGATTCTGAGAAAACTACCTTTAATATACATGGTTTCAATATAGTAACCTTTAGGGTCTATTCACACTATAGTGCTGCATTACTGCCCCGACCATGGCACAGTTCAATTAGCGATCTTTAGCAGAAATCACCTGGAGGAACTTTGTTAATCGACTGCACAGATTTTTGATGTACGGAAACGCCACCAACCTTGCAAAAATCGTACGATTTGACAGAAGTTTTGTTACCATGGAAGAGAGAAAGAGGAAGAGAGAAAGGAAATACTGCAGAGTGTCTCCTGAGTGACAGCTATCATTACATCCAAGATGCCGGTAACCAGCACAAGTCTTCGGGATTTTTGGATGTCTACACAAGGGAAGATATTACAGTTAAATAGCATGCATAAAATACATGAAATGCATGTATAATATTAAGGGAATACGTTTGTTGAAATAGACTGGCTACAGGGTCTCTTTGACCAAAAGGTTCATGCAAATGACCATTTATCGAGGCATTTTAATATCTTACCTACAGGTTTTTCTTTTTTTCTAATTAAACTACAGCATTACTGATTTTATACATTTTGCAACAGTGAATTACTATATGGGCATTTACAAGCCAACTACAGGTGAAACTCGAATAATTAGAATATCGTGCAAAAGTAATTGCAGTAAGTGCTGCAAAAGGGGCCCAAACCAAGTACTGAGTACATATGCATGCTTGTACTTTTCAGAGGTCCGATATTGTTCTATGTACAATCCTTGTTTTATTGATTGCATGTAATAATCCACTTTTTTGAGGTTGTGGATTTGGGGTTCTTGGGGTTTTCATGAGCTGTAAGCCATAATCATCACAATTATGACAAATCACGGCTTGAATTATCTTGCTTTGCATGTAATGAGTCTATCTCATATATTAGTTTCACCTTTTAAGTTGCATTAGTGAAATAAATGAACTTTGCACGATATTCTAATCATTCGAGTTTCACCTGTATGCTGCAGACAGGCTGTGATTGTATAGCATTTCATAGTACTGCCTAATGTCTAAAACAGAAATATATTGCTGGGCTACCTACAAGAAACAAAGATGTAATACCAATCTACAATATGTTCTATCATCCCACATATACTGTATATATTGCAGTTTCGTTACTAAAAAGGGATTTTTTTTCATTTGATATCAGACTAGGAACTAATAAAAATAGTAGTAAAATAATGAGATGACATCAAATCCCACAAAAAAATGTCTACGGGACAATCGATTTTTCTCTAAAGCAACAGCACTTAAAACTGTTCCGGATTCAGTAATATGCTGTATATACAGTCTGGATGAGCTTGTGGTTAGACAGCTAAAGATGTCAGTGTGATTTAACAGAACATGTCAGCTATTCATAAAATGACTGCTTAAAAGCAAGATATTCCAGCCAACAGTTTGTTTCTAGGAACAGTTTGATAGAAGAATTTTATAAAGAACAAAGTAAAGCAATACTTTACATCTTTATAAGAGTCTTCCAAATTAAGGGGTCAGCTGACCCAACACAGCGTGGTAAATGTTTGATGTTAGTTGCCTGGCTGTTATGTTGAAACAGACCTTAATACTAAGTTGCTGACCTGAAACAACTATGCAAATCAGGAGTGCTGTCTTTCAAGACTTTTAAACTGCATGCTAGTTACAGGTATGTGACTGACTGCAGAAAGGTTAGGAATCTTAGCATGGACTATTTCCTGTGGCACCAGAAGTAAGCCTTCCATGTGCGATGGTAAACCTTGTGGGAAGCAGACTTCCTGGCTTTTAACAGTATGGAAAATTACAGAACCAGAAGGACCTTTGCCTCTCAAGTCCTGGGCTTCAACAGCCATGCCGTTAAGGCCAAAGACAGTGAAGCAACGTGGTAAACTGGTCCCTGGGATAGGAGACCTAGTCGATCTGGAATAGCCCATGGGTTGTCTGCCAGAAGTCTGATCAGGCTGGAGTACCACTTCCACCTGGGCCAGTTTGGAACTTTGAAGAGCACCCAAAAGCTCTCCCTCTCAATTCTGTGGAGTAGATGAGAAAGGAGTTCCAGAGAAAAAAAGGCATAGATCAGGTTGTATTGATTCCACAGAGCCACCAGAGCATTTACTGCTTCCACCAGAGGATCTCTGTATCTGGAGACAATTTTATCCAGTTTATTGTTTAACGTGGAGGCCAAGAGGTCCACATCTGCCATAACCCACTTGTCACACAGGTCATGAAACACTTCCTGGTCTACAGACCATTCCTTTGGGTCCAGGCACTGCCAGGTGAGGGAGTCTTCCTGCAAATTGTCCACGTCTGGAATGTTAACAGGGGGGCAAGGCTGTAACGTGGAGTCCTGCTCAGGCTAGAATGATTTTTACCTCTCTTGCTGCAGTGAGACTTCTGGTTTATCTCCGATAACTAATCTGGCCGGATCCTGATCAGATGACCCCCCCTCCGACAATCAGGGTGTCAGGCATTGCAGGAACAACCAAATTGCTCAGAGCTCTAGAATGTTGATGGTGAGATGAGATTCCTCCGTCAAACAAGTTCACTGCCCTGACAAGGTGTCTAGTACTTCTCCCTGGCTCTTCAGGCTGGATTCTGTGATGATCTGAAGACAGTGGAAGGAGGGATTTCCTCAACTCTGCAGCTGGATTCCTGAAGCACCAGGTCAAAGGTAACCTGTTTTTTTGTGTTAGGTGAGTCAGTTTGTCCTGAACTGATTTGTCCCACAATGACAGAATGATGTGTTATAGGGGTTTAAAGTGTAACTAAGGAAATTGTACTGCCTCAAAGGAGGCTACCATCAAGTCCAGAACTTTTGCAGAATTGGACTGCTCCTAGACAATAGAATCCGAGTGTAGGAGCAGAGAGTTAGAAGAAGTAAAACTCTGGCTTGAGCTTTGTCTATGATAAGACACAGATACTCCAAATGATGTCTCCAACACTGACCTCTGAAGGTTCAGGATCCAATAAAACGTTTTTAAGGTCTGGACTGTCTGCATCCCATTGTCAGTCAGTATTTGTGCTGACTGTGCAAGTATTGTGCTCTCACAGCAACACTAAAGTAGTGTTGATGTGCTGGAAAGCTGGGGACATATAGGGACACATCCTTAATGTCCACGGAGGCTAGAAAGTCTCCCTAATGGAGGGAGGCTATGACAGGCCTGGTGGATTCAATCCAAAAAAGGATAAGAAAAAAAAAGGATAAGAACTGATATGTTGTCTTTAAAGGAGAACTATGAGATGAGTGATTTCCACTCACCTCATAGTTCTAAGCCGACCTGTGACAATGAGACTGTCACAGGTCGGCTCAGTAGATCGGGAGGTTAGGGAACACATACCGGGTTCCCTCACCTCTCGATCCTGTCACGGCTCTCTACGTCGGGATCCGCTCCAGGTGCGGCGTCTCAGTATACCGCGAGCTGTAGCTCGCGGTATACTGAGCTTAGGGTAACGGGAGGACGCTAGTTTGTGTCCTCCCGTTACCCAAAGGAGAACTATGGGGAAAAACACTGACCCCCATAGTTCTCCTTTAAGTCTGGGAGCTGTGGCAGCTGCCTGCAGCTCCCCAAGAACAAAATTATCCATCAATGATTTGTGAGACTCTTTGTCAGACAGAGCCTCCGCGACAGAAGGTAAAGAGGCCTCTATTGCTGCAGGTATATAAGACACAGCTTCTGCAGGATAAAGGAATAGACTTACACTTACAGCCTCTGTGTTTCATGTCAGCAATCATAGTTGCAATTTGGCCCATAAAATCTAGTATAGCTCCCTGGGTAAGGAAGAGGAGGGGGTCCCTGGGTAAGGAAGAGGAGGGGGTCACATCTGATGGAGCTATGGCATCAATCCAGGCTGATGGTGTCAGGTCCATAGGGAAGGTCACTGCAGGCAACCCTGCAATTGGTAATGGATCATGAGCTGGAGAGGCCTGATGCAGCAGAACTGCACCCCTTGGGACCTGACATGTTACACTGCCTTAACCACTTAAAAAACAGGTTTTTGCACCCCCTTCCTGACCAGGCCATTTTTCAGTATTTAGCTCTGCGGTACTTTAACTGACATTTATTCTGTCATGCAACGCTGTACTGAAATGAATTTTATACCATTTAGGGACATATACCATATACCATTTAGGGACAGACAGAGCTTTCTTTTGGTGGTATTTAATCACCACTGGGGGTTTTATTTTTTTACTGTATTAAGGAAAAATTACTGGAAATTTTGAAAAAAATAAGTTGTTTTTTTTTACATTATGTTATAATACATTTATTAGTACCTAATTTTTTGGTAAAATATAAAAGACGGGGTCACGTAAAGTAAATAAAACAAATGACAAACGCACTCAACAATTCGTCACCAGTTATACAGCAAGGTGCACACGAAATGGGCTTTGAACAGTAAAACAGTAGAAAGGTATCATGGCACACTCACAAACCAGCATGTAAAACAACTTGTCTCACCACTAAGGTTAACAACAGAGGCTTGGATACGTCAGGTAAATAGACACCAAACATGTCAAGCTTTAAAATTGCACGCACCCACAAAATTGCAAAAAACGACCATACCCAAAATTGACCATAGGCGACGCTTTAAAAGGTTTTGCTGCTCATCAGTTTAGTGTTATCAGTGATTGATGGCCCTAGAATTATTGCTCTCATGGGCGCAATTGTCATTTTCGCACCAGACACATGTTTGCACGCGTGTATGTATGGGTGTGGACTTTAAAACAAATGTTTGGTTTTTTTAAATTCTTTTTGATATGTGACTTTAATTTTTTATTGTTTTTGCAACTTTAATTTTTTTTTCCTATTTTTTTTTCCACTTAACTTTATTGTTATCATATAGGGGGCTAAGAAACCCCCCTATGCGATAGCAAAGATATGTAACAGGTCCTCTTTATGGAGACATCAGGGGTCTCCAAGACCCCTAATGTCACCTAGGGACCCCCAAAGAAGCTGATAAAGTAGAGATCTGCTTCATCAGCTTCTCTCCAGCTTCTGAAGCTGGAGAGTGACACAAGAATGCGGAAGTGATGTAATATATATCACGTCTGCATTCTGACAGCGGACAGGGGATCGGAGGGAGATCGTGCACCGAACTCCCTCTGATCCCCTGTCCGAGTCATCATGCTGGTCCCGGGCTCGCACCGAGCACAGCGGCCCGTCCGGCTTTTATCTTACGAACATGCTACACACCTGCCGAAAATCGTACGATTCTCAGCGGGTTTTCGAACCTCAGCGGGGCGGGCTTGCGATCATCGCAAGTACGATCTGCCTGTCCAAGATAGGCAGATCGTAAATTTTTTTAAATTACCTTACAACCATTGCAAGACAAAAGTCTTGCGATGGTTGTAAGGTGTGTGTGCCCAGTCTAACACAGTACACAGAGGTATGGAAACCAGTACGGCTTCCAAAGCTATTTCTGAGGATACAGTGATTGGGATTGCTGCATAAACACCCCTTCACAGCAAAAAGTCGATGAAGTCTTAATTAAAAGAAAAAAAATAATCTCAAAAAAGAGAGAATCGGTAGAAATGATACGTTTATCAAAAGGGAAAAGATGCCCATCCTCATAGGACACCAGCAAAACCAGTGAAGCATACTGGGGTTATACCCAGCTGACCAACAACATTTTGTTTGCCAGTTTCCAATCCTCCTGTAGGCAGAAGTATAAAAAAATTGTCTTTGAATAACTGAAACCTGTGTCTCTTAACGTGTATTTCCACTTTTGCAGCAAAATTTAGATAACACCTATTGTATACTTGTTACATGTTCCCATTCACATCACATAAGGTAACAAAAAAATATTTAAAAAATGCTTCCTGCAGTTTAAATTTCTTTTGGAGGGGCTGTGAGGAGTTTATGTTAACTCTGTCTGTACTCTGCTGGCTCATTTCATTATAATCTGCAAAGCAGATTTGAACACTGCCTGTCCTAACAAAGGGTTAACAGATTAAAAGCCTGGCTTCTGCATTGTATGTTAGTGAGAGAAACACATGCCACACATTCTTGTCCTTAGTCTTTCTATAAGGACAGGTCACTGTAAAAGCAATCAGAAACACTTGGATTCAGCCATTTTACCTACTGCAACAAAACATCTAAAAAAGGTAAGAAATATTAAAAATATATATATATTTTTTTTCATGCTGTGTGAATAGGAACACATACCAAACATACAGAGGGTATTCCTCAAATTTGACTGCAAAAGTAGAAATACACTTTCATGAATGAGAAAGAAAAAACGTATCGAAAGGTCTTGTCACTGGTATCCCCAATAGATATAAAAAGCCAATGCATGACAAAGCACACCACTCAATCTCTAGTAGCGATATCACGGATGGACATACCATTTAATGCCAGTCATTGGAATCTTTAATTCAGGAGGTAAGTTTAAAGAGTCAGACCACTCAAAGCTTACTTTATTACTGGACTTGTATCCAATCACCCATCACTTCTTAAAGAGACTGTGTACCTGCAAAGAACTATAGTCATACCGCCACCACCACCCATTAAGCCAAACACTATTCTGATGCTAAGTAATCCCTGGGTGAAGTTTCTTTCTTCTTATGGGAGTTCTCACTGGTTCGTCTTGCTGATCTTCACACATTACAGGATACAGCAGAGACATGGAGGTCAGCAGGGTAAACCAGTGAGCTTGGAAGTGTCTGTCTCTAAAGAAACTTCAGCCAGGGATTATTTAGCCTCAGGCGGCATTTGTTGGTGCAGGGAGAAGCAGAGTTTTTTTTGTTCTTTCCGGGTAAAAATAATTTTCTGTACCATAATTTAAAAAAATGTGCATTAAAAATGTTCCGTAGGAGCTTGTCAAGCGGATAGGCAATAAAGCCTGTGTACTACCAACCTGTTTGACTGCTGAGGAAAAAAAAATTGCACAGTCTATTCCTTTTTTTTTACCTCATCTGCTACAAATTCGTAGTCACTAGTGAGGGTATACAAGGCATTATGCAATGGTGGGCACTTATGGTTAAATCAGGGATGAGCGCCTGAAAAGCCAAGCAGATTTATAAAGCAATTATTTTTGACTACCCAGACTATAAAATATGCTGTCACATAAATAGATAAATCTATTCATGACATCCTTGCTTTCTTTCGAAATAATCCACGAGAAATAATACAAAAGAAAGAGTGCACCTCGTTTAAAGGTAAATCACATTACTGTAGCTGCTCGCCATCTCGAATGAGACCTCCATATCCCAGTGACAGGCAGGCTTTGAGTTTTAATTCTATTACATGAATTGCTCTTGACTTGCAGAGAATGCACCTTTACCAGCACACGAGTAGGTTCTGTCGCTGCTATTTTTATCGCTACTTCACTGCAGGCAGCCATAACAAGTAGACCCATGACAGGAGATTTTGTGCTGTAATTTAATTGGCTGCCTATCAGGAACACTGTGGGGGACAGAAAAGGGAAGGAAGGGGGTAAGGAGCAACAGGATGATCAAAAATGCCATTTAACAGTGGGCAGGACCAACTCCTATTTCTGTGTAATTACTATTAAGGATGGAAGTTATCACAAGCTAAACATTTTCCTTTTTCTTTTTTAATGAAGGAAATCTATTAGTAAACTGTAAATATGAATAAAAAAAAAAAAAGAGATTTTAATCAGTTTCCTAATAACAAGACTTTGCTAGAAAGTAGCGTTAGAGGCAACTGTTAGTGAAGTACAGAGGTCACTAAGGAGTCTATTTATAAACAATTCACAGAGCCATTGGCCCAGCAAATCTCTGTGTATGTTCATTCTGTGCAACAGAGGCAAAAAATGAACATTCTTGTATTTTATCTTTTTGGGTCAAGTGCAATGTACAGGAATACCGCATTATGGCCACTAGACAGCGCCTAGGAGCATTTCTTTGCAAATTGCCTTTAAATAGACCCCAAAAAGTTCAATCATACCTAAGGCTAAGGATTCTAACCCTGTTTGCTTTCTGTGGGCAAAAATTCCTTTTTAAAATTTTAGGACCATCATATGGCTCCAACTATGCACAGGGATTATTGGTATTCCCAACCACACAGGGAACTTGCAGGATATCTCAGTTATGTGCACCATACTGTGTCATCAGGCCTGCTTCAGTGATAGAAGAAGAAGAAATCACCGGCACACCAGTCTCTACTCCGTCTTTATTGATATTGGATAATCATAGCATCACATTGAAAAGCAAACGGGCTCCTTAATCAGGCAAGGTGATGACTTCTTCTTCTACTACTGATTACATGCGGCACCTTCTGCAGTCATTGCATCATTCACCTGTGGATCTGAGGTATGTAATCTAGCAGGCCCGAGTCACTGACCTGGGACAAGCATGCAGCTAATAAAGAATGTATTCCTGATCTACATAGTTGTTCCAGGTCAATGACTCAAAGAACTCAAGCCAAGGCATCAGCAGGAGAGCCAGGCAACTAGCTTATTCAGAAGAGACATCAGCAATAGAAGACTATATTTTTTTTTATGACAGGTGGCGTTTGCTTAAAGTAGATCTAAACCTTAACTAGAAGATAGTTGGTATGCTAAAGCAGCAATTCTCATCCTTTTTTCAGTCATGGCAAAAGTATGCAAAATCTCCAGCCACCCCAGTCTAAAATATAAAAGGCGTGGTCCCTCCAAAATCAATACCAGACCCTTATCCCATGGGGTTCTCCCTTCACATCAGAGTACCCTCTTCATATCCGGAGCCCCCTTCACTTCAGGAGCCCCCCTTTTTACATCACCATCCACCCTTTCACATCAGAGCTCCCCTTTACATCAGCAGCCCACTTTCACATCAGGGTTCCTCATTCCCCATTCACATCAGAGAAGCTGTGGTAGCATGGCAGAAGGCAGAGCAGGCCTAGAAGGAGGCATTCTACCATCCTTTTCAGAATGGATCCCACACTAACTGAATTAGCATAATTTGTTTCCATGGTGCTGGTAAAAATTCAAGACAACCAGAGGAAACCAGAAGGCACCCCAGGGTGCTATGTCACACTGGTTGAGAAACGCTGCATTAAAGCACCGTGTATCAAACAATTGCTATTTTTTTCCCTATAAAAGACTTTTTTTACCTTTCCTAATCATTTCTTGATGATTCTGCTGATCTCCCTTCAGCCTTTTTTTGCATATGTCTTGGCCATGCACTTGTTGTTTCAGCTGCACATCATTCTGCTCCTTGATAAAATGTTAAAATGTTTTAGCTTTCTGCAAAATCAGCTGGTGGCCTGAGCACTGATATCCTGTTTTAGGGTGGCTCCTGTGGGACCACCCCTGTGTGTGCTAGTAAGCTGTGTTTCTCCACAAACACACAACAGCAAAAAGTTTTCCCAGCACACTCACCAGCCAGCATGCAAAAAAACTTGTCTCACCGCTAAGGTTAAAAACAGAGGTTTAGATACACATCTTCAGCAGAAAATGTGAAAGCCGCACAGCCGCGCCAAGGCACCTCTATATAGTGCGGTCCCTGCTCCAAACTAGTAGATGGTCAGATGCCGGAGACTGTGCTGTCCCTTGTGATCTTGTATTCAACAGGATGTTCATTGAAGTGGAGCTGAGAGAGTTGGAGCTGTTTGGAAACATGGTGACTGTAAGTGTTTAGGCAAACATTTCAAAAACACCTTGCTGGGCAATGTTAGATTCATTATATAAAACAAATATGAGAGTTTATTACTACTTGAAGTCTAAGTAAGCAGCACTTGCACAGTTAGACACAGGGATTTGCCCCATGCATTTTTTTTACACTGTTATTATTTTTGTAATCTGCCAACATCATATCGAACAAGACTACTAGTGGGTTACATGCTGAAAAGGAAGCGGCAAACTCAGTGGTATAAGATTTTATGGAAAATCCTATGGTTCCGTTACACAACAAATGTAGTCAACAAAAAGCCATTACAATTTACTTCTGTCTTAAACGCGTGCTTTTAGTTGTTATTTAACAAAGCCTGTCACTAACCTGGCAATTCAAACTGTGCATTTAATGAAAAATATGCATAAGTAGAGGTTTCCTTCAGTGAAGACACCATATCGAAATGATCGCTAGACCCAGAGGAATAGACAGCTGAATTTATATGAAAATCAGGTGATGCCATCACTTAGGGGCGGCCATATAATCTGGCATTCATATGTTATATGTTCTTCTTGTTACAGGGACAACTTAGCAAATCGCATTATCTGTCTCATAAATTTTACAAACCCAGATATTCTGCTAAGATTTTTCTTATGGAGTTAAGGCTTCCAAAACTGGTAGCTTAGCTTTGGATAGGTGGCAGTGTATTAAATCTTGCAGTTTTACTTATATCCCTCAGGGACTTTAGAGTCAAGATCGCTGCGTTTGCAATTCATCTGTCTTTTTTTCATCATTATTAATATATAAGAATAATGTGCATGTATTAATTTTTTGCATTTGAGTCTAAAAGGCATTGCAAGTGCAATCAGTGGATTGAGGGTGTAGTGCACAGGTTCCTGAAGAGGATTCCTCCAAAACCAGGTTTGTAGTAAAGTGACCCTAAACTCAGGAGTTAAATCTTAACCCCTTCATGTCCGAGGCCTCTTTTTCCCTAATTTTTTGCACCCGAGTTATAATCCACATTTTAGGCCCGAAAATGACTTCAAACCCCCAAACATTATATATTTTCTGAAAGCCAAGACCCTATAGAATAAAATAGTGGCAATTGCAAATTTTTATGTTGCACGATACTAGCGCAACTCCTTATCAAAACCCCAAAATTTAGTGAAAGATGCACTTAAATGCCCCAAAACACAATAAAATACCCATTTTGAAAATAAAATATAAAGAGGAGGTTACAATGAGTAAATAGATACCCAACATGCCCAGGTTAAAAATTGTGTACGTCCATGAAACTGCGACAAAAGTACCCCAAAAAGTCCATAAACAACGCTTTAAAAGCCCCCACAGGTCATCATTTTAGAGATACATTTAATCTTGGCCCTAGAATTATTGCTCTCACTCTGATGTGCGCGGCGATACCCAACATGTGTAGCGCGATCGTCGTTTTGATACATAGGCGCACCCGACGCATGTTTACGTGAAGACACGCATGCTCGTGGGGACTTTAAAAAACATTTTAAAAATTATTTTTACATTTGTTTTATTTAATATTAATTTTAAAAACTGTAATTTTTTTTACTTTACTGTAATTGCTATCACATAAGGTGGGGGGGGCTTACAAGCCCCCATGTGATAGCATATTGGCAGTGACAGGTCCTCTGGTGGAATATGCTTTTAAAAACTCTTTCATTTTTTATTATCATGTTTGTCCAATTGGAGAGATTTCCCTTCACTTGCTGTTCTATAGATACAGAGCTAATGACAGGAAATCTCATTTGCTCTCTGTCTATAGAACAGGAAGTGGGAAATACCCTCTTAGACAGTTGTCACCAGAACAAGTGTCCTGATTGGACAATTTCACCTCTATTTCTGTTCTGGTGATAACTCAAATTTTTTTTTTCCTGGTGACAACAGTAACCAGGACAAATAGACCCCACTGCAAGGGTTAAGAATTTTTCTGCCCTGGGTTCTTTAAAGAGGCACTTTAGCGGTAAGAAAAAACATTCCTAGAAGAAAGGATTTTTATTGCAGAGGAGATAGTGCGTCTCTTCCACAATAAAAGCTTCCTATTTTCATGTTAACAAACTACTCTACAATGTACATTGAGCTTGGATCAATTTATCCTTGGTGTCAGGATAAATTAACCTCCATATGCATGCAGGGGAGTTAAGTAATCCCGGGCCGGCTAGTCAAGGAGGCAGAAGATGCCAAACCCAGAAGAAGATCAGGTGAAGATGTCAGTGCTGGCAAGGGAAGTTCACGGATGTCGCATTGATGGAGGGAAGGTAAATGTAGCAGATTTTAGTTCCACCTTAAGAGCCGCTTCATTCAATCGGTTCTTACTTATATTCAACAAGTGCATTTCTGGGGGGCTTTCTATTTAACAGAGGGTAGTGTCATACTGGCTTAAAATTAGGGATGCACCGAAATGAAATTTGTAGACCGAAACCAAAAATAGACATTTTGTCAGGCAAAAAACAAAACTAAAAAGGACTTTTTCCCAACCATTTTTCAAATTGCTTTAATTATTTTTTTACTTTACTGTCGGGGGCTTTGGGGAAACATCAGGGGTCTAAACACTGATATTTCCCCTTTAAAATAGAAAAAGAGATTGAGGATACAGAGTCCTAAATATCTTTTTCTGCAGCCCCTGATGTATCAGTTTAGTAGAAGACAACTGGGCATTAGGAGTGGAATCTGTTAGGATTAACCAGTATTTTAATTTTTTTAAGCCCGTGGAGCGTGCTATGAAACACCCAAAATGTGAACAAAAAAAAGGTGCATGTGAAACACACACAAAAAAGTGCTATCTAAAGGGTCCGTCTCCCGAAGAGACAGGGCCATCACCCGAGACCCCCCCAGGGCGCAAGGCTCCTGACTGGGACAAGGCACTGATGTCCACCTGGCCGAAATCAGGCGGACCCATTCCTCAGGGCCAGCCAAAGCCGACCACAGAGTACTAGGTTGAGGGCTCCCCCGATTCAGGGGAGGAAGGAACCTGAGGAGTGAAAATTGTATTGAGAGCGCTACTACTGTACTAGGCATATAGGGAAACTTACTTATATCACTGATATAGTACATGAAACCGGTACTATATGCCTAGTACAGTAGTAGCGCTCTAAATACAATTTTCACTCATTTGGTTATCAAAGGGCTCCTCTCTCTGTTTTTCATAGAGCTTGCACACTGCAATCCCTGTCCTTATACCACATCTCCCATAAGTTTGTACCCCCTGGTTGTGCGCTTGTCCGTTTTGTTTTTGTCTTGTTGAAGGAACCTGAGGGCCACACATCCTCCCCCTAGACTTCAGGATAGGCCCGAAGACCCACACCCTCAATCCTGTGGAGTGAAAAACACAAAAATAAAGTGATAGGTGCACATACAGTGAGAAAAATAATTAACCATAACCAGTATTTTTAATTACCGTATATACTCGAGTATAAGCCGTCCCGAATATAAGCCGAGGTACCTAATTTTACCACAAAAAACTGGGAAAAAGTATTGACTCGAATATAAGCCGAGGGAAATGAGGCAGCTACTGGTAGATAGATACCAATAAAATTCATTCATATTAGCAGAGGATAATTGTAAATCTATTGTTCAGTGCATTCTATATGTAGTATATAGTACATGTACATATAGAGTGCCTGCAACAATACATTTACAATGATCCTCTGCTAACATGAATGGGTTAAATGATCCATAGTACAGGGCTACATACAGATCATTTAATACATTCATGTTAGTATAATTGTAAATGTATTGTCTGCACTGTATTAGCAGTATATACTCTATATGTAGTATATACTGCTAATACAGTGCAGACAATACATATATAATTGCTTAATAAATCTCTCTCTCTCTCCGTGTGCCGGTGATCGATCATCACATCACGGAGAGAGTCAGCGGCGCACTGGTCCAGTGGGAGGAGCTCCAGGTGGGGTCCTAATTTAGCTGGCTCAGAGGTGCCTGCCCGCTAAATTACAACCCCACCTGGAGCTCCTCTCGCCTGATCAGCGCGCCGCTGACTCATCCCTGCTCCCCTGCCTGACTGGCCGCTGCGGGGGGTTTTTTCTTCTTCTTACTTACCTCGCCGAGCGTCGCTGCTGCTGCGGTGTGCGGCGCTCCGAGCGGGGTCATCTGGCAGTCTCCGGCCACCTAAATTAGGACCCGGAGACTGCCAGATGACCCCGCTCGGAGCGCCGCCCACCGGAGCAGCAGTGACGCGACGCTCGGCGAGGTAAGTAAGAAGACACCTGACGCTGACTCGAGTATAAGCCGAGGGGGGCACTTTTCAGCCAAAAAAATGGGCTGAAAATCTCGGCTTATACTCGAGTATATACGGTACTTGCAGCGGCTTTAAAGGAATAAAAGATGTGGAAATGTACACATAATGCAGAGATGTACTGGATGTGTTTTTTGTTTTTGTTTTGACATATATTTTAAGTGTGGAAACATCCACTACACCCATATTTATGTTATAATGGAAATTATATAAAAACTAAAATCCCTTCTGAAAAAACAATCCTCTTAAGCTGGCCATACACTTCCGTCTTGCGATGTTTGTAAGGTAATTAAAAAAACGTAAGATCTGCCCATCTTTGACAGGCTGATCGTACTTGCGATCATCGCAAGCCCGCCCCGCTGAAGGGAGGGCTTCCGATGACTGCAATGCTGAGCGGGCAGTGTGCGCTTGCGCACACCGGCCCGTGCGGCATTTGTCTTACGAGCACGCAACAACCCGCCGAAAATCTTACGATTTCCAGCTGGTTTTCAAACGTGCTCGTAAGACAAAAGATGTGCGAGAAACGGTTACACTCCTTCCATACACCTGCCGATTATCTTACGTTCGCGGGATTTCCCCGCCATTATCGTACGATAATCGGCAGGTGTATGGCCACCTTTATGGTGCATCCATGCAGAGATTTTAGCTCCTGTGTGTGGCCCTTCTCATCCCCACTTTGATATACTGTAGCTGAACAGACTTGAACCATGGAAGAAGTTCACCTCCCATGCTGCAACAAGAACTTTCCCTATTTTGCTTTTGGCTGTACAGGGTGTCAACATGAACTCGGTGCTTTTGAGAGTTTCAACTGCTTGACTATGTATAAGCTACCACTCCATTACAAGACAAGTAGGTAAATGTGTCAGCTGGTTATATTTAGCGTCTGCAAAAACTCCTAATTTGAAATCAAAATTATTTTCTCAGGTCAGTTTGTCATTAGTAACTGCCATATTTTTGATATACAGCAGAATCTTCACACCAAGAAGGTTTTGAGGTCACTTTGTCTAATGGACCTCATCCGAAAAACATGCTGGTTTGACAAGTTGTTTGCTAAGAGCGGCACATCATCTGCTAAATAATGCACAGAAAATAGGGTTTGCTTTCAGCCTAAAACCATCGAATGCTATGTACTCTGTCCTAATTAATACCAATGCTATGACCCGCTGACTCTGCAGACCTCAAAGTGTTTACTTCAACAATCTCACAAAGTTCTTCTGAAACAGCACAATGTGCAAGTATAACAAGACTCCAATGCTGCAGAACTGGGAGCAATGGCACAGATATAATCCGTAAAGGATACAAATGATAAAAGGATTACGCTTAAAAAGCTGAAAGGAAATGCCAGCCTTCATATTCTGTATGGCACAGATCACTCTGGTGTAATCAGTCTGTGCAAACACAAAAAGGTCTAGCGAGCTCGAGGATTGCCGCTGTAGCTTTTGTAGTGTGTGCTGTGAAGCTAAGCTGGTCACAATACATGTGCAAAACTGCTAGAGTTTGCTAGAGGTTAAACTCTATGGACATGTCTCTTTATTCAGCCTAGTTAGCTAGGTAATACACTCCGATGTGTTGACAAGTCCCATGTGAGATTTCAGTGTTCACAGGCAAATCAAGGGCTGACACATATTCCATTTGAATTCTTTGTTCCGTACTTCTATATTTGCTCTTTCTCTAGGGCTAAAACGGAAAATGTTCTTTGTGTTTCTTTTTACCCTGGGAAGTTATTCATATATCAGACAATTCTGAGCCAATAAATGCCACAAAAGAAACAGAATCTTACCAAATAACAGCTGATCAGTGCAAGACATTTAGGTTTGCCATATTAAATGAGAGTTGCTTGGGGGCTCCTTAGGATGAAAACAGATGGCAAAGAGTTCTTGTGCATTGTAGAAATGCAGCTGGTGTTTTTTAATTGGAAATAAAAGTAAATGAAATCATTCTCTTTAGTCCATCTGAATCACCGTCATCACTGTAACCAATCATAATTCACTATACTGCACATAAGTGGCACTTTAAAAGACACTCTATGGGAGGGGATGCTGCAGGCATGAAGTGCAGGTGTTCTATCAAAGTTTGTGACTACGTAAGAATGTGTGACCGGTGACGTGGTCACGCATTTTAACGTAATCCCGCCCAGTTTAACAGCGGTGGAATGTGTAACCGGTCACGTGGTCACACGTTTTAATGTAATCCCGCCTAGTTTTTCAGCAGTGGAATTTGTGACCGGCGAAAGGTGAAGAATTAAAACGCTTTCTCAGCTGTTCCAGGGCAGATCGGAATCAAAGATCGTATGTGCAGGAAACCCGATCTGCCCTTGAACAGCTGATCGGTCCTGAAATGTCACTTCTATCCGACTGTGCGATCTTACATCCCACAAAGTCAGATAGAAGTGACATTTCAGGACCGATCAGCTGTTCCAGGGCAGATTGGTTCTCCTGTACATACGATCTGCAAAGCCGATCTGCCCAGGAACAGGTGACAAAGCATTGGAATTCTTCACCTTTTGCTGGTCACATATTCCACCTCCGAAAAACTGGGTGGGATTACGTTAAAATGTGTGACCACGTGACCGGTCACACATTCCAACCCAGTCACAAACTTTGATAGAACACAGGCACCTAGACATATCTGGACATCCCTACAACAGCCTCCTAAACCCTCCTGTCATGGCCACATCAGGGGCGGATCCAGGGTCTAAGGTGACGCAGTGCACGGAAGTCAGTAAGGTGATGCAGTGCACGGAAGTCAGTAAGGTGACGCAGTGCACAGAAGTCAGTAAGGTGACGCAGTGCACGGAAGTCAGTAAGATGACGCAGTGCGGAGCTCAGTAAGGTGACGCATTGCGGAAGTCAGTAAGGTGACGCAGTGCGGAGCTCAGTAAGATGACGCAGTGGGGAGGTCAGTAATGTGACGCAGTGCGCAGATGACAGTAATGTACGCAGTGCGCGGAGGTCAGCAAGGGTGACGCAGTGCGGAGGTCAGTAAGGTGACGCAGTGCGGGGCTCAGTAAGGTGACGCAGTGGGGAGGTCAGTAAGGTGAAGCAGTGCGTGGAGGTCAGTAATGTGATGCAGTGCGCAGAGGACAGTAATGTGACGCAGTGCGGAGGCCAGCAAGGTGACGCAGTGCGGAGGTCAGCAAGGTGACGCAGTGCGGAGCTCAGCAAGGTGATGCAGTGCGGAGGTCAGTAAGGTGACGCAGTGCGGAGGTCAGTGGTGTAAGTTAGAAAAGGGACTTGTGGTGATGTGCTCTGTCCTCATGCCCTCTTCTTCCTCTCCAGGTGGTGGTGGGGGAGGGGGGAGCATCAATGTCTCCTCCATCCATGTGCAGCCCCAAGCAGCCTTGTTGTGCCTCCTCTGCAGTTCCCTTCCCGCTCTGCTGACAAATACCGAGGCAGCCAATGACGGTGCTGCATTCTCCCTCCCAGCTAATAGCAGCAGAGGTGGGCGGAGGAACATAGGAGCCTGTACGGCGATTCCTCTCCTCAGCGGCAGAGCCGAGCTGACAGGAGATCGTGCCTGCAGCAGCGGCGGCCACTGATCCACAGTAAACTCGGACAGTGACAGCAGTATGTCCAGGCCACTGTGATGTACTCCTGTCGCTACTACTGCGGGTGGCAGCGGCTCTATCTCTGGGGGGGGCAATTGCCCCGTTGCCCCCCCCCCCTGGACCCGCCACTAGGCCACATACTGAGCTGTTCCCACAGGCAAAGTTCCAACTCTGCACACATCCAACAATTTTGCCTTTCAGTCAGCTTTCAGGAGGTGGGAACTTCACATTACTAAAGGGGCAAAAATGACATTTAGTCCATATGCACCAGGCTCAGGGAATGCACCAAGACACTTCCAAATAACGAACCTCAATAATAAGTTGCAAGATTTCAGACCTTGGTCTAGGAAAGGGGGAGGCAAACTCTGGCCTTCCAGGTGCAACTGCAAATCCCATGAGGCATTGCAAGACTCCGACAGCCACAGGCATGACTCCCACAGGCAGATGCATGATGGAATTTGTAGTTTCAACACTGCTGGAGGGCAGGAGTTTGCCTACCCCTGGTTTAGGAAACCATTGATTTCAAGAGTAAATTTTGTACCTTATATAATATTTTGTTTCCTGTTAATTTCTTAACTTGTCATACCTTCCATTTACAATTAGAATATAATATGTTTGTGACAATACTCTCCTGTGTACGGAAACACTTGAAGTTTATGAGTAATACAGATTGTCAAAAGAAGATTTCCGTTAAGTAACAGGCTTGAAGTTTGTTTTAGTACTTTCCTATTTACTGTATATACTTGACATTGACAGCCTTCAGAACTCACCTTCTTGGTGTAGTCCATTGCCTTTAGTATTGACAAATTTAGGGTTTCGAGCGAAGAGAGGACATCTTCATAATCCCCCATATGATTTGCAAAATAGTCTGTAAAAAACAGAAAACATACATTTATTAAAAAGAACATGACCATAATCCGGATATAACCAATCGCAGACACAGAGCTCATTGCCAAGTTTTTTGTTGTTGTTGTATAAGTGCAAAAATTAAATGGCTGTGTACAAATGCAGTGACTCATATAAACCAGATTTAATCTTCTGAAGATAGTAAACTGAAATCTGGTTGCTATGGGTTGTTTCCCTTTTCTCAAAGCCCTTACTTTTTGCACTAACTTATTAAATATGAATTCAATATTGCTTTGTATTGGCTTTATATCCATTAACACACACTAGAAATCTATCTATTATCGTTCAGGGTCAGCCTGCACAGTTCTTGACTGTGTTTCAAGATGTCTGACACAGATTAGTCCCACTGCAGCCTTTTATCTAGTAAATTGCTACAAAGATAACATTTTGCAGATTGATCACTAGGGGACAGGAGACTGCGGAAATGCTTTATCTTGCTAGCAGCAGACTAAAAAACATCATCTCAGTCTGGGCAAAGTTGCTTGCCTAAAGCTCAATGACTGCTTTATAATAAAAATATATACCGTTACTGTATACTGAGACATGTCACAAATTAATTAATGCAGACATGTAAAGTTATTTCACCTAACCAGCCGCTCACTGTCTGCAACCCCCTCTGCCAATCCCTCCACTGGCTTCCATTCACCCAAAGGATAACATCTCAAAGTATCACCCTTCTCTCCGCTCCTCCCAAGGACTCTAGCTCCCTCGTCAACTCCTCCCTTGCTCACCTCCAGGACTTCTCCATAGTCTCTCCCATCCTCTGAAACTCATTACACCAACCTGTCTGTCTATCTCCTACTCTGTCTGTCATTAGGCGATGAGTCTTCAGGGAAGCCTATACCACCTCAACCTTACCACTGATCTATCGCTTTCTCAAACAATTCATTCCCACACACAGCTACCTCCTTTTGTATCATTTGCCCCTCCCTTTTAGATGGTAAGCTCTAATGGGCAGGACCCTCCTAACCATCTTGTCTTTGAATTGTAACTGTAATGTCTTCCTTATTTTGTAAAGCACTGTGCAAACTGTTGGAGCTATATAAATCCTGTAAATTAATAATATTTTAAAGCTCCAATTGAAGCTCCTACTGTATGTATACCAGTATAAAAGGCAGCTTAGTAAGCTTAGACTGTTAAAGACAGTGGGAGAGGCATAAACATACATCAATTGCATCTGATATTCTGAAGCAAGCACTGTGTCTCTTTGAGGAACAAGCTAGCAAGGAGATGCATCGCCAAATTCTTAGCTTAGGGATGGATTACTGCAGCAACACCTAGTGCTGAGTTTGAAATTCTCTCAAAAAGTATTAACTTTTGAAAAGTGATCTATAAGAAGTATCATATTTTTTAGCGGATTTCAAATTAAGTGTACTAGAGAAAAAGGCAGGTCCTCTATATCAACCTCGAGGTCCATGGTGCTCAAATATTCTTAAACATTATTACTATCCAAAGATACCTTTCCAGTGAGCTGTTAAACGCATGTGGTCCTCCAAAAGTGACACCACAAGGTTCCTGCATAACCCTTTTCATAAAAAGTCTTCTCCTGCACTTTCGGAAGCTGCTGTACCAGGGGTACACTGTTGCAATTTTAACTTAAACTAGGTTCCCCTACTTCATGCCAGGGCATACTGGTCCATAAATCACCTACATGCACAATTTGTTTTAAAGGAAGCAGTGTGGAGGTGCCAGAGCCCTGACTTGGTCTAAAGTCAAAATTTGCACACAGCATTGGCCCAGATTCAGGGACCCTTTCAGAGTAAGAAGGTGGTTTCTTTGCAATGGTACGATCAAGCACAAGAAAAGGCAACTATGTCAGCTAAAAGCTCAGCTGAAGAAACTAATATTCAGTCATACAAACAATGTACTAGCAACCTCCTTACATCCACTCTACTGTTATAGCAGTTGAACAGTGTGCCTAAATATGACTGGGCTGTCCAATAGGCACCAGAGTTTGATTGCAATACTCAGTGCATTCTGTAATCCAACACAGCTGGTCAGACACAGTCCCTCTATTCCTCAGGACAAAAAAAAAGTATCCATGAGGACATGTGATGAGGGCAGTGGTCATTACCTATTTATAACAGCATAGAGCACTGGAGTGAGTGAGCAGTAAATACATTTCTACTAAAACAAACAAAAACAATATTGCAAAGTAGAACTGTGGCACGGCTTTGGTCATTCAACTATTTGCATATTCTTAACCAGGATCAACAATGATTTAAAACCAGCCCTCACTGGCCTCTGTAGCTGCAGACATTTTATAAGAATTAAAAGAGAACTATGGGCCAAACTTTTTTTTGCCATAATTCTCTTTAGGGTCACAGGAGGACATATACTAATGTCCTCCTGTGACCCAGAACTCAGAATATAGCAGGCTATTGCCTGCTATATGCTGACAGCACAGAGCCAGGACGGCTCTAAACAATATTGTCGGGATCCAGCTGCCTAATTGACAGCTGGCTCTGCCTCTTTAGAGGCAGAGCCAGCTGTGCCCGCCTCCGTGGCTGATAGTCACGGCTCTCTGCAGGGAGAAGATTGGGAACTGACCGATCAGTTGTATGTGATCGCTCAATTCTCGATCTATAGAGGCTATGTGTGACAGCTTCAGCTCTGGCTCTAATTATGGGGATGAGTGTATTTCACTCTACTAATAATTCTCCTTTAATACACAACGTTCAGAGTAAACATACTTTCATGTAATTGTTCTCTGTCAACAGATAATTTTAATCCACTCTGCCAACAGTAAATTAGCAGTCTGCCAGTCTCCTAATCTGTGATATAAGAACAGAGCAGGTTCACAGGAAGAGGGGAAGCAACGAGTGCTGAGATTAAACGTGAGTGACTTCACTGCTTCTCTTGTGAGGATGAATTGTTTCACAGTGCCTGCAGCTACAAATGTAAGTACAAGCTTGTTTACTGCTGATAAGAATATGCATGCCCATTATGAATGCCCAGAGCCTGGATACAGTTCTACTTGCAAGTACCCCCAAGAGAAAAAGCAGATGATAATCATAACATATGATGGTACAGTGCAATAATGAAAAATAAAGTTGTACAAGAGTGAATACAGTATATTTACCATATGAACAGGTTCACTTTATAATGACTGCCAAACCTACAAATGTCACCGTGATCCACATTATTAACACAGTAAATGTCAAATTGGAAAGCAAAAGGTTAATGACACAGACCCAAATTACATATTCTTACGACTGCTATAGGAAGCATTAAATGGTCAGCATGCTGTATTCCCCACTGTCATTTAAGGTCATTAGAAGCAGAATCTTACCACAGAGCTCTCTGGTGTCCACATTACTGTAGCAGGCAGGAAAGCAAGGAGAGAAGAGAGAGGAAAATTAGTAATAGGGTAGAACGAGGCAGCTGCTGACTGATAAGCCATTCAAAATTACCCCCACACTTGTTTAATAGCGTGGGAGTGCTGCATTCATTTACACCAGCCACGCTAAGAGTCAAGCTCATAGGATACTAATTAGTGGCTCTGGGACTGTAATAGTTCATAAATGGATAAAAAGGTCAAAACCCTGGCTAGAAATGCATAGCCACCTCTGGCATGCTGCAGGCCATTCACTATGGCATGAAAAATGATGGAAGCCTCCAAGCATTCAATAAATGATGGCTGTGGCGTATTAATGAATATTTGAACTGTGAGTCAACAGTCAAGCAACAACTAAGGTGATCCTGCCAAAATGGCCACACAATGACTTGTCAGACAGGAGCCCTGACTGTGGAACTGATTTCTAAAAAGGTCTGTAGATTGCAAGCCTGTTACAGAAACAATTACAATAAGAGTGAGAGAAGAATTGAAAAGATAATTGGATTTCTGCCTAGAGACCTCAATTACAGTAGATCCAAACAGATATTACCTAGGCCCATTCACCTGTCCTCTCTAGCACCGGCAAATCTAATTATATAAACCCATCTGATGCAGAAGACGTCCATACAATTGCCTGAAATGGTTTCACATCCACTCACTGGAAGATACAGAGTTACTGGCGCACCTGGTTCAGGGGTAATCTTGTGACAGTGGATGAAAGGGGTTAAAAATATAACTCAACCTGCACTAAAGGCGCTCTTCTAGAAGGAGGGTCTTGTCTGATTTTACAGCCTGGAAGTTAAATTAAAATCTCTGATGCGAAGGAATTTTAATTACTTCCCAAATGAGAATACCCCAAGAGAGAAAGAGGGGCATCCTTGCAAGAAAAGAGCCCAATGTAACATAGGCATAGACAGCCTGAGGCTGGTCAGCTGTTGCTGAAACTGTCAAGTTAGATCCCCTGCCTTTGATGGACCTCTCCATGCAGTAACGCAGAGCCCCCCTACAGGTGCCAAGTATATTGGACAAATCTGCCATTACACATTTTAAGGGTTGACTGAACAGGAAATATTCCGTTTTCCATTGGCTAAACCACTGCTCTAATCAGCTGGCACATAGACAGCCAGGCTATGCATTCACTGGAGATTCAACTACAGCTTTCACAAGGCTGTCTTTACTTGCACGGAACAAATGTGTACAAAAAACAAAAGTTGCCAATTAAATCTGAACTCTATACAGATAAACAGTGTAGATTAATGCAGCTTTGTATTTCTTAATATCATTTTAAATTTAATATGTAATGCAAGCAGTTCAAGTGCCTGAGTCTGACTTGGTATCAGCCTTTTACAATTCCTGTACAACAGAGCTAAGACTGGGGGATGGAGAAGCAGCACAAGGCGCATGCTAATAGGAGGAGAAAAGAGTGACAGAAAGAGAAACTCATCAGTTTGCTCCTTCTCCTTTCACTGTCCAATCACAGGGTAGGGTTGGAGAGGAGACCTGTAAGTGTTACAGAGCTTCAGCAAAAAAATGAAGTCTCCTGTCCAACCATGCAGGGCTGTTTCATGCATCAGATCTGAGGCAATCTCAGAACTGGATTACCAGAATTACAAATCATCTAGAGGGTAAAACAATATATAGGTATTTCATCTTTGCATTTAGCTGTTTGCCTGGAGTTCAGCTTTCATGTAATATGTTACTATTCTATCATATGAAGATCAGCATGGGGTTTGATATGTATAATATAAACGTCTGAGGCTTGGGAAAAAGTGATAACGCCAAGTGGTGTCAGTATACAGTATTTCCTTTCTCTTGTGGTTTTGTACTATGCCAGCACGTGGGGAAAATAGAATTCCAGCCTATGGTGCCAGGAAATATTTAAGCCTCTGCCTGTAAGTCTATAGGAATACAAAGGCCATGGAAAGGCCATGATAATGAAGCTTCTAGAGTGTCTCCTGGGTAATGATTGATTCCCTAAAGACTAGTTACAGCCTCCACTACAAATTGCAGGGAAGGTGATGCTTCTCCACATTTCTTTCAGCCATTCCAAATGTTACAGGTAACACGAACACCTTCAGCCCCTTGTTAGTCACCATTGAGAAATAAAACATATTTGCTTTCTTTGGCCTACCTGACCTGAACTAGGGCAAGTGCCTTATGTGCCCTGGCCTTTGCCTTCTTCTGCCATTTCTTTATGTGGACACACTATAGAACTTGCACAGAAGTGGTAAAAGCTCCTGTTGCATTATGGGAGCAGAGCGGCTTTCTTTTTACTGGCTCAGAGCAGTTCAGCTTGGACATGGCATGGAGTTTTGACTCTTTCATACTGGGCAGGGTGATGAAAACATAAGGCCCCCGTAAACAGTAAGCACTCTGCAGAGAAACATGTTTTATTAAACTGCATTAGGATTGTGTTATGTGATCAGTTTACATGCAAATAGTTCTTTTTAGAGTATGACTGCAAAATATGAAAAACAAATGTCTGACACGTAACTGAATTGTGTTAAAGAGGAACTTCAGGATTCTTTTAAATTAACCCTTGCAGTGGGGCTACCCCTGCACTGCAAGGGTTAGGTGCTGTTTTGGTCTAGCAACAAAAGGAAGATATACTCACCAGATCCTAGGTCCCACCAGGCTGCTAAATTGGTCTCCGCAACCTCTCTCTGGGCTCCGATGAAGCCTAGGACTTCATCACATCTAATGCAAGCCCAATAGATGTGAGGATACCAAGGGCTTAGTGGTCACTGCCGCAGGATCGAGGATCAGGTAAGTGTATATTCTTCATTTTCGCCCATAGACCATAACGAGCACTTACTCTTGCAGTGTGGGGATAGCGGTAGAGCATCAGTCAGGGATTTCTGTGTCCCTGTTGGGGATATTTCACTTCACTACCTGTCAAGACATGACGTGAGGGAAAATCTCTCCAATGGGCACAAAGGCATAAAGCAAAAGTGATTTAGAAGAGCGATGAAGGGGTCGAACATGACAATGATATTACTGTTGTCTGTGGCCTTCTGTCCCTTTGACAACTGCCCCTCCAATTTCTTATTCTGGTGTCACAGAGATAGGAAGTAAGGAAAAATCTTCCTATTAGAAAAGAAAAATAGAAACCTGACATAAATTTTAACTCTTCACCATTCAAAACTCTTCTAACCAAAAACAAAATATTGGCTGGATTTAGTCTTCTTGCTTGGCTTTGTCAGTAATATGCAGCATATCAGTCGTCATTTTTATACCCCCCAACACTGGGCCAAAGCTGACAGCCTCCCCGCTTCTGAACCACTGGTGCATGTAATGTGGTAGAGATACACAATTTGGGATTTATGCAAGACTGCTGTTCACCAGCAATTTTGTGTTTTGAGAGGAGAAACCTCGTTTTTTTTAGGGCTCCCTCTTTACACCCACCCATTCCTGGAAAGCAAACAAGCTGCTATCTGCATGGAGGAAGGCCCACATGCTTGGAGCTGTCCAGCCATGGGATATTACTCTGTATGCCTGGCCTGCTATGATTACATCAGCCTTGTTTTTGCCCTCTGCTGGGGCAGAAATCCAAACATTGGGAGGGGGGGTTATTTACAGGTGGACAGAGTCCAAATAGCAGTTGCCATGCATCCCCAAGCCGCTTAATTGCGTTGCCAGTGTCAAATAAACCATGGCAGCTTTTCCAAAACAAAGAAACATTAAAAAAAAACTTGGCCTGTACAGTACTAACTACAAAAACAAATTCCGTTTTCAACAGGGAAATGGACCTTGTGTTCAGAACTAAAATGCAGTAGTTCTTACTTGGCAAAGCTGACACCGCACAGTGTCTCTCTACAGAACAATTTGCTCTGGACCAAAGTTTTGTGACAGACACTTCTGAAGGTAGCTGCCCCCTATAAAAATGGTTAAAAGCAGCGATCTAATTGTCCCTGATAACTACAGCTCATCTGGAACCCACAGCACCCTTAGCTTGCCAAAATGCCTTTCCCAATGCTTGTAACAGACATAACAGGGAAACCTGGGGGAATTGTAGCCGCTTCCTTTTCTAACAATATATCATGTATCTGTATATTCTATTCATGCCTGGATGACTTTCTTTGCAGTCAGTCAGTGTTGGGCTCTCTGTCCTGTTGGGTCTGTAGTTATGTACCTGATGTAATACTATACAGTCACTGCTCGTCTGTAGGCAAATAATGAGAGCTTAACCAACAAGTGAACACTAATTTCACTCTTGACATCCCAAAATCCGTAGTATGCATGAAAAGCTTAATTACAAATGCTGAGTTATTGCTGGCAATATTCCCTCCAAACTGTTTTGTGTTGCTATGAAAATCACACAGAGAAATCAAATGCAGTTTTCTTGGAATATGATTATGGCTAGATCAGTGGCTCTCGAGGGAAATGCCAAGCACTGTTGTTAAGAAGAAAGTAATGCTAAAATGCTAATTATATGCTAACTATATTATTTCCTATCAAATTAAAGGCAAAGTGCATGTAAAACCAAAAACTGATATCTCAGTCTTGTGGGGACACTGGAAAATGATTCAACTGTTGGATGACTAAATATCTATACAGTATATTACTAAGGGATTCCAGTGGTAAGATTTCCACTTCATGAAACCACAATAGGATGTCGTGCTCTCCTGTTGGATTATTCTGAAGAAGCCATTGGCTGATCAAATGATTCAGCATCTAGCAAAACAAATATCAGTTTGGGTGGTACCAAAAATGAATAGTTTATTTTAGAACACTAATAAGATGAGTCTCATGAATTTCTCCTAGGACGTCCACCTGTTTCATATCTCAGACCATGCAATGATCAGTGAAATTGCAAAAAGCCCGAGGTTACATCTCAGACTCTACAGGCCTCAGTTGGCATCTTAAATGTTAACATTCATGAAAGTACAATTAGACTGAACAAGTAGGGTTTGCTTGGAAGAGATGCCTCTTCTTTCTAATAAAAACCGTGGCAGCACGTCTTAGGTTTGCAAAGCTGCATGTGAACAAACCACAATACTTCTAGAATAATGTCATATAGACAAATGAGACCAAAGTGAAGATGTTTGGCCATAATGCACAGCGCCATGTTGGGCAAAAACTAAACGGCATATGAGCACCAACACCACATACCAACTGTCTAACATGGTGGTGATGATTTGGGCAGCCACAGTACCTGGGCACCTTGCAGTCATTGAGTCGACCATGAACTCTTCTCTAAACCAAAGTATTCTAGAGTCAAATGTGAGGCCATCTGTCCTACAGCTTACAGCTTGGCTGAAATTGGGTCATGCAACAGGACAATGATCCCAAACACACCACCAAATCTTCAACACAGTGGCTTAAAAAAATTAAATCATGGTGTTGCAATGGCCCTGTTAAAGTCCAGATGTCAAACCAATTGAAATGCTGTGGAGGGACCTTAAGAGAGCTGTGCATAAACAAATGGCGACAAACCTCAATGAACTGAAGCAACATTGTAAAGAAGAGTGGGACAAAATTCCTCCATGATGATTTAAGACTGATAAATTCATACAGAACATTATTACTTCAAGTTACTGCTGCTAGAGTTGGTTCTACAAGCTATTGAATCATAAGGTGTACTTAGTTTTTCACACATGGCTTCTCTATTTTGGCTTTATGTTTGTAAAATAAATAATGACATGGTGTAATATGTCATGTGTTGTTGTTCATCTGAGGTTGTATTTTCAAGACCTGCTAAGAACCAGAGGATTTTATTATGTCCTGATACTTAAAACCATAGAATTAAAAAAGGTATACTTTCTTTTTCACACGACTGTATATCCTATCCACGCTCCTCTGGAGAGCTTAGCAGTAGGGTTTTTACAACTGATGGCCTCTCCATAGGTATAAATGAAGATGTTGTTGGCAATGTAACCGCATAATACTGATATTCTGATATGTACTGATTGTATTGCTGACGTTCAGAGATGTAGTGTTGTCTTTTGGGCACTAGATGGTGCTGTGGTGCAGTGTTGGTCTCTGCTTATGTATACTTGTCTGTGATACACAGGAAGTTCTATCTGTATATATGTTTTCCTGTATATTATGCTGTATTCTGATATAATGTTCTGCTAAGCAAGTAAAACTTAATTCAACATTCCTCAAGATCTCAGTGCTTCATCTAAACACATAACCAACACATTTATCTATTCCTGCACAAAAGAAGAAAAGCCTAGTGGGAACATTTCCAAGGAAATTAACATACAAAACCTAGGGTGGGGTCATTTAAATGATAATTGCACTAAAAGTACAGTTATCTGTTCCTAAAGATGGTCAAATACATATCAATATAAGCATGAAATGGGCCATTCAATGAGAAGAGATACACTGAATTGGACACAAACTGGATACAGAAAACATATTGTTTGATCGATAAGGAAAATACTTTGAATGAGTCGATCAACCAGTCTGGAAACGTATCAGTAATTTATTATCGATCATACACAGTTATTGTTTTTGTTGCTAGAGCTGATTATCTGTATTATCTGTATAATATGTATTATCTGTATAAGAACTTGAGTTCATTCATTCTTGAGAATTACACAGTCCTGCCCGCAGTGCCAAGACAAGGTCATATTGCTGAATACTGCACAAGTTGTTTTGTGTAATAAATTAAAATGTTTCAGAAATGAAATCATTTTTGGGTCACGCCTTAATGACCAAGGAAACATGTGGGTCCCGAGGTTACACAGGTTGAGAACCACTGATCTAGTGCCCAGGCCCCCCAGTGTGTGAGCCCAACTGTCTTCTACAGCTGGCATCCAATTACCAGCTGCCACCACGCTTGTCTCAACATCATTGTGCAGCTCTTGGTCTGCCAATTGGTTTCATGTGGACACAGAAGTGTGTAGTTGCATCATGGAATCTTCCTGTTGTGTGTTCTCTACCTCTGCTGGTCTCCTTGCACTAACTGTAAATAGCACTGCCCCCCACATGAAAATGTTACACCCAGGGCATTTGCCCCTCCAGCCCACCATCCTCCCTGCCCTGCCTGCCACACACAGTACAGCCAGCTTGGGGATATCACTTTTTCTACTGCCATTAAGTAATACAACTAGGTCTTGTCACTGCCCCCAGTCTGTGATTAGACAGTGAAGAACAAGCAGCCGACAGATTAGATTGTCTCTCTGTCACTCTGCTCTTTTTTTTAACCTATCAGCATGTTTCTTGTTAGTACATGAACACTGCAGCACAACTGATTGTCTCTCAGCCCTGCTCCTGCCTCTCAAAGTCTGAGCTCTGCTGTACAGGAGGGGCTACAAGAGGCTGATACCAATTTAAATTCATGTACTTACAATAGTTGCTTTAAAAAATGCACTTTATGATTGTTTAAAGTGGACCTTTACCCCCTGTCACTAAAGATCACATCAGCATGCAGGTCTGCATGACAATTTATAATCATATTACATTTATTAATTAAACAAAATTGTATTTTATCTACTTACAAATAGAGTTTATCCACTTCCTGGTCTATTTTGGCACAAATTATGTAATGTGCCCAAGCATTGCATCCTGGTAAGGTTATATCAGCAGAGCTATGCTCGGAAATCTCATGAGATCTCAGGGAAAGGCATTTTCCTCCCCTGAGATGATGTGCATTGTCACATGTCCTAGTCACGTGTGCCAGAGTTCCAGGAAGTAAAGGAAGATCTAGTAATCTGCCCTTAGTTAAAATGGCCACCATCAGAGGACTGGGAAAGAAAAGAAAAAAAGGTATGCAATGAATACAAAGCCGGCAATTATCTAGAAGTATGTGTTTGTAGATTGTGATTACTAAACATTCCAAAGGTATGTTTGTTGTTATTTTAAAGATCTGGGTAAAGTTCCTCTTTAATGAACACTAAATTAATTGGTGTTTTTTATTATCTGCCTGGGGTACAGCTTTAAAGCTTCTATTGCACCATGAGACCTGAACTTTAGACTAATCCAGACTTAATCATGTATGACATTTAGAAATGAACTGGCCACAAAGGAGAAAAGAACATAAACCTCTCTATGTTGGCACCTGCCAAGAAGAAACGTCAGAACAGAAAAAGATTGTAGTGCTCTAAACCTTTCTTGGTGTTATGTCATCTGGCTATTTAAGATACAAACACCGCTTACTGGAGTTTTTTTAACACACCAGAGGCATTATGAAACTGAAAAAGAGAATTAACAATGAGAATTGCACAAAGGCACCAAGTGTCATACATGAGAGTAAATCATCTTAATATGAAAATAAAAATGAGCGACAGACGGAAATAGGCAGATTGAACAAACCTCCCAGGAGTGAAATTCTTCCTGTGAGTATAAAGGACGTCTACGCAGATAAAGTTAATGGGATTCTGAGTTAAGAGCCCTCCATAAGGAGCTGATAATAAGTTCCTGGCAGTAAGTGGGAACAGGGAGGATAAGAGCACAGCTTCGTTCGTTTGCATCTCTAGTGTCCGCGTTCATCTAGATGAGAGTCCACCAAACTGATTTCCATTCTGCGGCTCAGATGTACTTGACCTACCTAAATGGAAACGCCACTTTCATTTTATTTGTGTAAAGTATACAGCTATCAAACACTAAAATAAAAATGTTGTCCATACTACTGTCATAGATGTGAAGACAGACATCCCAACCTGCAAAACCTTATTTCAGGGAGGTGCACTTCTTATTTCAGGGAGGTGCCCTTCTCATTTCAGGGAGGTGCCCTTTCTGTTTTTTAAAAACTTTTTGACAGTGACCACAGATGTCAATCAGCTGAGGAGGACCTGAAGGAGAACTAATAATTAATTAACTAATAAATAATCATTATTGCCCTCATTCTAGCGTACACGGCGATACCTGGCATGTGTAGCGCAATTATCGTTTTGGTACGTAGGTGCACCTAACGTGTGTTTCCATTAGTATGTGCCCGTTCACGGGGTCGGAAGACAAACTTTTTTAGGGGTATTTTTAATTTTATTTTATTTTACTTTTTTTTTTAACGTCATTGCTATCACATGGGGGACTCACGAATCCCCTATGTGATAGCATATTGGAGGTGACAAGTTCTCTTTAAGGTGACATTAGCAGTCACTTTTCCAATTCACTGGGGAATGACAACTGCCTGCTGAGGCAGCTGAATGTAAACACAGCAAGCAGTGGCTGGGAGCAATAGGCAACCTGCTATTGGCTTTTTTAAATTGCAATAGCCAATAGCAGGCTGGCAATTTCACCTGCCCACTGCATTCTGTCAATCAGCAGAGACGGGAACTGAAGGAGAAGTTTCTCCTTCAGGTCCTCCTCTGCTGACTGACAGCACGCAGTGGGCAGGTGCAATAGCCACATGTAAAAAGGAGGGTGGAAAGAAGCGCTGCAACCCTGGGATATTGTGGGGATAGTAAAATAACAACTTTGAAAACTTAAAAACAATACTGGACTGAAAACTCACTGTTTGGGTGGACAAGATGAGGTCTTGCAAATCAGAAGAAAGGCTGTATGGATCGCTCAGCAGTGTCTTGGGGCGATCGGTGTGGTGAGAGATAGTGGTGACAGCTAGGGGGCTCCTGTGGCTGGAGCGCAAGAATTTGCCGTCCTGTAGCCTTGTTTGTACACAGGCTCTGCACTGAGGGTGTTCGTGCCGTCTAATACCGTGGGAGGTCAGCTGGCCAGGCTGAGACCCGACGGCTGAACGGGAGCGAAATTGCCGCTCTGTAGCGGTTTGAAAAACTGTCAGCAGTCATTGTGACAGATCGTTTTTGAAGATAGGCACGGGGCTGGAAAACTGCCACGGGGCGATGGGAATGTCAATCGGGCAGTTTGGCTACGCGTTTCGAGGTTCAAGACCTCTTTGTCAAGCCAGTAAACCACTTCTGGCTTGACAAAGAGGTCTTGAACCTCGAAACGCGTAGCCAAACTGCCCGATTGACATTCCCATCACCCAGCGAGATAGACCGCACTGGTTTCCAGCCCCGTGCCTATCTTCAAAAACGATCTGTCACAACGACTGCTGACAGTTTTTCAAACCGCTACAGAGCGGCAATTTCGCTCCCGTTCAGCCGTCGGGTCTCAGCCTGGCCAGCTGACCTCCCACGGTATTAGACGGCACGAACACCCTCAGTGCAGAGCCTGTGTACTAGTGTGCAAATCTATGATTACTGTATTAGCATCTATTACAAGTCACACTGCAATGTACTGTATGTTGCCTCTCGGAAAGGGAATAATAGAATACTTTCCTACTCCTAGCTGAAGGACATCTTGATAACACCTCCCCAACATGACTTATTGTCGGAGTAATAGGGAACATTTTTCATACTGTTTTTGACAGATTATGCTTAAGATGAATAAATGAGCTAGACTTGTACAGTGTCCTTTCTCAACTTAATGGCACGAAAGTGTGAGGTGATCTTATTTCCTTGTTACAAAAGAGTAGAGGGTACTGCTTCAATGCCAACAGACAGTCACAGTTAATAGACACACTATAATACCATAGTAGATAATGTTTTTAGTACGATGACCTCACTAGGACCATACCAACCAAAGGCCAGCAATACACTGTCTAATATTCCTTATTAGGTGAACTGCTCTAAACATCATCTTTGACAACCAGTTTACAGGGGATTCTATATGGTATAATATTTTGAGTTGCATTCACATGATGGAAAATGTTTGGGTAGCTCTATGATCCATTCATTTTTTTTCAACGAAGAAGGCTCATTCTCTGTGAACTACAGTATTTCCCAAGTATGGCTGCTCTAACTTGCCAAAGATACACAGTTGCCAACATTCTTGAAAAAACCAGGAGGGCTCTTTCCTAGGCAGGATAAAAAATGTCCACATTGCTTTGTCTGATGGGCATTATGCAGGACACAGTTGGGTACATTTCCTGCAGAAAAGGGTACCTTGGCAACTAGATAAATGGGCAGTTTTGTCCTTGGTAACAAAAGATTTGGCTATGTACGTCCTTGAAATTACTGCTCACGTAACTCACTGTAACCTTTTGTTTAAACTGACCATAGCCAGTTTTATGTATGAAAGTACATATCCTTTGACCCGGACTTTCAATTCTCTACCCTACCGCACACACTGATACATGAAACCACCGTAAAGGCAGCATCTGAGAAATGGTCAACTGTTGGTTGGAAACTACTCTGCACCATCATCTGGCTACAGGTCAATGTTACACTAATGAACCACTCGGTTATATTTTTTACCAGCAAAAGTCTCAGCAGCGTAAAAGTGAGCTCCATGGATGTTCCTCATATGTTGCCTTCTCAGTTAACTTAGTGATATTCCATCTCACATGTAATTTCCGGTTGTCTTCTCTGCCCCCTTGGCTATAATATTTATCTCATGAAAAGTAACATTAATTTTGTAACACACGCAAAATACAAACTAAGGTGTATCTAACGGCAAAACATATTTGTTCAGTTGTGGATAGATTAGGGAAGGAGTAAACCCCTGTCAGGTTTTTATTGCTGTCTATGTCCCTGCTCTAGTGACCACTGTCAATCCAAAATTTTACAGTTGTCACCACAGATAATTTAAAATCTGCCAATTGGGACACATTAGCACGTGACAACTGCTAAAGATGTGATTTTCCCTCACTTTGTACACCACCTACACCAGCTGACCTCCCCTAAGGCAACACTCCCAGGGACGATGTACCTGAAAATGCCCACAGATTCATCTTTCCAGGACATATCCTGGCAGCCTTATAGATCTAGTCCGTCCCTAGTTTCTTAGGGAGGCCCCTATACCACCCCATTTAAACTGCCCAATTACTAAACTGGTCCAGACATCTGCCCTAGTCTGACGTCCGGCAAGTCAGTAGCCAATACAATACACCAATGAATTGCCTCTCAGTAACTCTCTCACTGAGACAATGGTCCTCCAGATTCATAGATTCAGGCCCCTAATTTATCCATCATCTGAACTGATTCCAGGACTGACCAGCTAGCTCTGCTTACCAGGTAGACAGGGGGGGGGTACTGTCATGGTGCTTTGCACATATGCTGAGATGCTTTCTCTGAGTGAATAACCCTGAAGACAGGGTCTGACACACTGACCCCAACTAGTCAGTGTACTATCAAAATGTTACTCATATCACTAAAAGGTCTTTCATGCTCTCAAACCTTTATGCTCGGCTCCAAAGGCTCTCTGTGTTACTTATTGACAATTACACATAACTGCATTCCTCCCCTACTATAGGAAACATAATGCCATTCCAATGATCACTATCATCCTTTAAAATACCAAACAGGAGATCTTACTCTTAACACTCTGTGTGCATTAACACAAAATTGGCTGACCCTCTGGATGACCATGATCCTATGTATTGGCACTAGCTATTGGGCGAAAGGCCCTGTGCACCCACCCTGGTTCTACAATCTTCCCAAGCAGAGTGAGATGAGGCCCTTGAACCCAACAATGCATCTGTCTACGATTTGTCTGGGATCCCCATTCAGCTCTCTTAAGCATATGAGTCTCCATCTGGGCAACCACTGGTCCAGCTCATGGATCGAGATGGAAAAATGTACCAAGTTTCTAAGGTAACATTTGTATTACTTGTTATACTATGATTAATTGCATACTTTTTTATTATTAATGCTGAGCTACTGTTTTATAATGGTGACTGGTCACTTCTTGGGTCACATTCTACCAGACTCTACCCTCCAAGACTGAGGGAATAGAGAAGGTGAAGGCACCTCCCCCACAAACATTGTCTCGCACAACCCTACTTCAGGCTAACCCCTAAGTCTCTTGCCCTACTCCTTTTGGCACAAGTTGCCCTAACAACCTCTCACTCAGAAATCTTCAATGACTTTGGTAGACTTTGTATTGTCAAGGGCAGTCTGTTTGACCAAATGGTCACACTAATTACCATGTACCTCCAAAATGACAACTAAATAACTCCCATAGAAACACTTTCCCTACAAAATTCTGTCCCTTTAAGTGATATTAAAGTCAAAAGGTTTTTAAGCTATTTCAAATGCTGATTACATCATTTACAATAGATGTTGCTTCTTAATGTTTAAAAGTTTTACAGGGTTATTTGCTAAAGGTTGAAGAGCTTGGGGAAGGCAGGAGAAGTGAACAATCTAGGACAAAATAGCTGACTTGGAAAAATTCTCCAATGCAGATTACTTTCCAGGTCAAATATGTTGTCCTACATTTTTCATTTTTCCTGCCTTCTCCAATCTCTTCACCCTTTAGTGAATAACCCTATTAGTTTTCTGCAGAATCAGCTGGTCTTCTGAGCACTGTCCCTGATATCCTGTTTCAGGGAGGCTCCTTTCCCTTGCAGGGTCTTATGGAGCCACCATTGTGTGTGCTAGTAATCTGTGTGTGGCTCCACAAACAAGCAGGCATAGCAAGGCAAGTCACTTCCCTCCCTCCTGCTCCACACTTCTCCTTCCTTCCTTCTTTAAGCTAGAAGATGGGCAGCTGCTAGAGTCTGCTCCGTCCTTTATGATCTTGTACTGGTAGGAAGTTCAGGGAAACTGAGCTGAGACAGTTGGAGCCAGCTGTTTGGAAACATAATGAATGCGAGTGTTTAGGCAAAAATGTAAAAAACATACTTTGTTGAGCAATGTATATTTGATCTGGGTTCATTATTGAAAAAAAAATTGAGAATTAAATACTACTTTAAGGAAGCAAATTTTTCAGAAGGCAGTTTTAATCTAGCAATAGACCTGGCTCTTGACACTTTCAAAGGAGCCTCTAATATCTTCTACAATAGACTTTATTGAGTCAAACAAACCTTCCACAACCTCTAGCTAATCAATGTCTAGTGTACCCTACACGCTAGTGACAGGGACTACACTTTATTTTCTCCCATCTGCAATAGATACTCATGTATCCTTTTCCTATTTATCCGAAAATCCCACTCACATCCCTGACTAAAGCATCAAAAGAAAAATTACTGTTTCAGAACACGCACACACCTCATGCACTCTGAACCTCAGCATTCACACATCTAAACAATATCATTGGAACCCTCTCTTGGCAGGGGATTTAAGGAGACCTTGACCACTTCTTCCTGATAAATGACAAAGAGTATACTGACCCCATGAACTTATGGGAGGCCCACAAATGCTTTATTCAAGGCTCTCTTGTTAAACTGGGCATTACATGCATTACAAAGCTCATCAGGCTAAGATAGATACCTTTTAGTATCTATCAGAATTTCAGTGAACGCTCTCTGCAGGAAGAAGACCTCGAGCTGAGTGATCCACAGTCACATGATCGCTCAGCTCTCGGTATAGAGCCAGTGTGTGACAGCTGCAGTGTCCTATGTCAGCTCTAAGTATTGGAAAGAGTAAATTTTACTCTACCAATCCTTCTCCTTTAATATTGTCTAGCGGGATTGGAATAAGCATAATACATAATACCCATTATATATTCACCCAGCAGCCAATGCTACTCTTCATTCTTTGACATCCTGGTATGTGAGTGAACCCTCGCTGTCCTCAAGTACAATGAATGACCACTGGCCCTAATTTTTACATAATAAGGTCATAGAGGCTGTGGCTGGACAATCGATTTTGGGGGAAATATCGTGTAGCTTGGAGGAAGTTTGCAGGAGTGAGGAAAAGGGTATTACTGCGTATTCCAACCCCCCTAAACAAAATCAGCATTTACCCTTGCAATGTGGTGAAGCCCCACTACAAGGGTAATTTGTTCTGCTACCAAGAGCTAGGCTTTAATTGCTTGAATGTCCATAGCCTGACCACATGTTTACTACTGTGTCCTGTAGTGACACAGCTTCCGGAGGAAGGAACCACAGAACCACAGAGGGGAACAAGGCTTCTGACATCCAGCAGTGTCAGATAATTAAGATCCTTCAGCAAGCTTAGCTCTTCAAGTGAGCAAAGATCAGCAGCATGGAATGTGGAACAGGTAAGTGCTTTTTCTTTGTAGTAGATCACCTCCATTTTTTAATGGTTTCATCTAAAGACAGAGTCGCTTTAAAAAGGCACTGTTGTACTTGTGAACTACTGTAGATGTATCCTTTACACTCTTTTTTTATCACCTATTAGAATCCATCCTACTTATATATCTGAAAAAAGAACAAAAAACCCCACAAAAACACAGCAATGATTAATGAAGTGCATAAATAAAACCAGGGAAATATATTAATAGTGAAATATTTTCTGTTTTGCACCTTATATGCATTTTTGCATTTAGACACTGCTATACATCTAGAGATGCCCTGGAAGTATTCTGAATCTACACTGCAAATGACAGTCAAGATTAATGCTTAATTTTAATACAGCATGGCCTATTGGTGTTAACTCAAGAACATTAGCTCTTTCACAGCCACAGTCAATTTCTGTACATTTTGTTATATTGCGAACAAGCAGATGAGGACTTTGAGGCATAAGGCATGTGAACTCCTAGGAACAGATTCCTTGAATTTAATTTGCTTTGTTTGTTTTGGTTGGTTATAAAGGGGCTGTTTTCAGCGCTTCAGGTTATTAAATGTCTCATATGGATTCATGGAGCGCCGTTACTATGGGAACCAATATATTGACATATCTACTCTGTACCCACTGAAACCTCATTAATGCACCTAGGAGGTTGGTAGCTCTGGTATCTGGGACAGTCTCAGGAACGAATGTCACAAAGCAGAATATACAGTTGTCAACATCACCTATCAACAGAGAAATACAGATAGTCCCAGAGAAATACCTAAATTAGGTAATTGTGAATTAAAAAGTCATAATAAGACATATGCAGACGGTACTGTCGGGAATGTTCCAGACAAAACTCACCAATAGTATTTCAGATAAAGCCACGTTCTCTGTACTAAGCAAGGTTACCACGTGTTCTGCTCTGTGCACAGTGACCACAGTAAATGAACCACCACATGGATCTTCATACACAGTTTGACAGTATTGCACAAAGTGACAGGTTACATAAATTAAAATAATCCACAACACTCACCGCTCAGATTCCACAGCCAGATCCACACTAAGAGTAACCTCCAGGTGCTGGCAAAAGGCTCACTCCCACCTGCACTAATCTTCATCCAAAATGAGTATCTAGGGCTGGGCAAGTCAACCAGATGTATTAAAAGGGCAACCAATGTACAGTATTATCACAGCTTGCCCAGAACATCGGTTGTATTGACAGGGTCACTTTAGAGTGACTGCACGTTTGCCAGGGCATAATTAAAACAAAAAAAAGGACCGGCTGGATCACAAAGATGTGAGTCTGCAGCAACAGCACCATATACAGTATAGTGTGAGTACTGCATGAAAGCCCCCTTTTTAATGATGAAAGGCTATACATATTTAAAAATGTTAGCACAAGATGCTCTTTAAGAGTTATGTGCTGCAAGCATGGACATACTTCCATTTTTTCTACAGTTGTACAGTACTGTTCCTTGCCTAAACACAATTTTAGACTGTTTTCTCCAGCACTTTCTATAGTAACTTATGTAAACTTCGTCCAAAAACAGCCATACTCAATCCTTCCTCCAAATAAATCCAATTTCATTTCAATCCATGGAACAGCATACACCTTCCAAAGCTCCCCAGAATGAAAGAACCTCTCTCCTTACATGTATTCACCCACATGGCTTAATCCTGTGAGGAGAAGCTCTCAATGCAAGAGAAACAGGCTATCCTTAGGCTGCGAAAAAAAAAACTGGTGAGCTCTTTAATACAAAAACGCCTGGACGTCCATGGAAAACTGTAGTGGATGATCGTAGGATCCTTTCCATGGTAATGAAAACCCCTTCACAACATCCAGTCAAGTGAAGAACACTCTTCAGGTGGTAGGCATATCATTATCCAAGTCTACTATAAAGAGAACACTTCACGGGAGCAAATACAGAGGGTTCCCCACAAGGTGCAAACCATTTATAAGCCTTCAAAAATAGAAAGGCCTGCGTTTTATGTAAGAAGTAATTGGCATATGTTATGCCATAATGTATGAACAAATGTTAATGTTCGGGCACTATGTTGGTGTCTTGTTGTGTACCCGTAATATGCAAAATGAATAAAAAGATTTTTCAAAAAAAAAAATAGAAAGGCCGGATTAGACTTTGCAAAAAATATCTAAAAACCAGTCCAGCTCTAGAACAGCATTCTTTGGACAGATGAAACTAAGATCAACATGTACCAGAATGATGGGAAGAACAAAGTATGGAGAAGGCATGGAATGACTCTGAAGTATACATCTGTAAAACATTGTCGAGTCAGTGTGATGGCATGGACATACACGGCTCCCAACGGCACTGGGTCACTAGTGTATATTGATGATGTAACAGAAGACAGAAGCAGCCGGATTCATTTTTCTTTTATGTTTTTTTGCTTTGCTTTAGCTGAGATCCTTAAAGGGAAGAATGGTTTTAATACTAGCGGAATATTATATGGTGGTCTCTTAACAATAATGTCTGTATGTTTATACTGTGTATATATTGGAAATTATAAAGAGATATTCTACAAAAAAAGAAGCAGTTGGATGAATTCTGAAGTGTATAGGGATATACTGTATTGTCTGCTCAGATTCAGCCAAAGGCAGCGAAGTTGATTGGGCGGTTCTTCACTTTACAGTTGGACAATGACCCAAAACATACTGTGAAAGCAACCCAGGAGTTTTTTTTAGGGCAAACAAGTGGAATATTCTGCAATGGCGAAGTCAATCACCTGATCTCAACCCGATCGAGCATGCATTTCACTTGCTGAAGACAAAACTTAAGGCAGAAAGACCCACGAACAAACAATTGAAGACAGCTGCAGTAAAGGCCTGGCAAAGCATCACAAAGGAGGAAACCCGTTTGGTGATGTCCATGCATTCCAGACTTCAAGCAGTCATTGCCTGCAAAGGATTCTCAAACAAAGTATTAAAAATGGATTTATGATTGTGTTAATTTGTCCAATTACATTTGAGTCCCTGAATTAAGGAATGTGTATGAAAATGGTTGCAATTCCTAAATGTTTTATGTGATATTTTTGTTGAACCCCTTGAATTAAAGATGAAAGCCTGCACTTCAATTGCATCTCAGTTGTTTCATTTCAAATCCATTGTGGTGGTGTACAGAGCCAGAATTAGTCAGTGTCCAATAATTTCCAGACCTAACAGTATATGCTACAAAGAAATGTTGGTTTACAACTTCTTTGTTTATACTCCAATTTAAACACTACCCTCAACATTTGAGGCAGATATCCACTGTGTTATCAAATGGCAGGGATGTAAGATACAATAATTTGAGAGATGGATCACTGTATGGATATGTCTCACAAATGACTCACCTAGCCTGCCCTGTAGATGGGCACATTTGATGCAGTTGGGGGCTCATACAATGACAAGGAGAAATATTGGGTGGCTCTAGCGGCATTTGTAAGAACAGCTTCACCTAAGAGCAATGGGCAAGCCGTGTCCCTGTTGCTGATGACAACTCATCAGTGACGAGATCACTATCAGGAAGGTTGTGGAGTAGGTTGCCAAGGAAGACAGCAGGCATACCTGAGCAGTGTAGGCCAGAGGCCAACAGGACACCACAGCCTGTTGAGTCACCGGACTGGACCTGCGACATACAAAGCACCCTTAACTAGGAAAGGCTGTGGATTAGCGGGAAGAGATACAAAATGTCTACAGGCAGCAGGAGTGCCACTCATATAGGTATAACAGGAGCTGCGGATGGCACAGCTGACTGTATGAGGGCTGCCCTTGGCCATAACACTTTAGGCAGAACCCAGAAGTGCGGGTAGCTGCACACCATAGGAGCCAGGCGACACTAGAGCGAGTAAGGTAAGCAGCACTGACAATCACTATACAGACCAGAGAAATGCTATCACTTCACTGCCAACCAGATGAGCGAGGCGTTGCTGACAGGTGACATTCTGCATAGTTTCTGTCAAGGAAGGAGCGACACCTCGCTCATCCAGCCAGCAGGGGAGCGATACACTTATATAGGTGAGTCATTTATCTGACTTTCTTAGCAATCCTGTTCTCAGTGAGTTGTTATCAGTGACAGGATCACAAGTACTGTATGTTGTGGCCTGTTCACATCTGAACACTGCAAAAGCATTGTGATGTGGAAATAAAATTCGTGCTTGCTGCACCTTTAATGCAGTTTCTATCAATACATGTGTTACATAGGAATTAATGAGCAACATAATGGCTTAGTGGTTAGCACATCTGCTTTGCAGCACTGGGAACCTTGATTTGAATCCTAGCCAGGGCACTATCTGCCTGAAGTTTGCATTTTCTCCCTGTAGGTTTTTACTCCGGTTTCCTCCCCCCACCACAAAGACATGCTTGTAGATTAATTGGCTCTTGTCTAAAATTGGCCTTAATTTGATCTTCTACTGAGCATGCTCGAAGATATGTGCATTACCTCCTATCTGCTGCAAAACCAATTTATTAAGCGCTTTGAGTCCCCAGTGAGAAAAGCGCTATAGAAATACAAATTACTTAACCATGGTAATGCATCTAAAGCACATGTAAAAGCCCACCCCCATTGATTGAAACAACAGTTGTAAACTGGATCTAAGTCTGGAAGAACATAAAGCAGCTTTCTATAATGGTGAAAAAAAACTATATATATATTATACTCAAACACGGGCAGCGCAGTGGTTAGCGCTTCTGTTTGCAGCACTGGCACAGCTAGGTCACTATCTGCAAGGAGTTTGCATATTCTCCCTGTGGTTGCATGGGTTTTCTCCAACACTCCAAAGATATGCTGGTAGGTTAATTAGCTCCTGTCTAAATTGGCCCTTATACGAATGTATGTGAGAAAGGGACCTTAGGTTGTAAGCTCCTTGAGGGCAGGGAATATATAAATATGTTGGCGCTATATAAATATCTGTAATTAATAAATAGTGGTGTTTAGTGAGCACACACTGCAGCTTCTTCATATCCCACATCCTTATCCAAGTGTCAAGCCATGGGAACCTGCCATACGTTGCTGCTGCTAAATTTGCAGCTCACCAGTTTAATTGCAACAAATAAATCAGAAGTCAACAAGGCAGTCTGAATCATTCAGAATGATTAAACAGGACTCCTGTGTGGGCTTGTAGCCGTGGTGGATGGCACCAGCTATTAATGTGGATAAGAGACAGATCAGGAAAATCAGGTCACTTTCTCTCGTACTTCATCTGCAATCCTATTTTTACCCCAAATGCAGCAGCTGCTACACACTGACATATGCGATCTATGAAAAGAGAAAACAAAGATTTTCTTTTAACTTTGATACAGAAAATAAAGGCCATGTCACAGGTGATACAAGGATGTCCATTTAAACCATATCTTCTGTGGCTGGATAATTATTATATATGTTTTTGCCTTTTCATAAACAATTGCAGTATAAGCAAAATGGCTGACTGACTGTTCATTCATTTAGTGTGGCATCTGTCAGTAACACAGAGGAAACTAATCCTCTAAGAGCACAGCATTACAATATACAGCACATTTATATTCATCCTTCCCACCCAAAATCAACTCCTTATGGTGTAGTATTAAAGTAGATCTAAACCCTATCTGGGTGGCATTTAGTCTGCTAAAGCACTGTGCATCATACAATTTATTCATAAAATACGTTTTCCACCTTTTCTCATCCTTTTTTGAATCTCAGAGCTGGTGATCTCCACCAAAACTTTTCAGCCATTTCCTGTCTACATGCACTCATTCCAGTGGTGGCTGAACATCGCAATGAACCAGCTTTCTGATCGTTAATTGTGGACTATGCACAGCCGCGTGTTGTCCTCACCAGGGATGACTATGACAATACAGGAACACATCTGAAAAACATTAGTCATCCTATAACAGGACATGCCTGAACAAGAATCCTAATGCAGGGGTGGACAAATTAATATGAAATTCATGAGCCAGTCTGTCCAATCCAGGAACCAGCCAGATTTTTTTCAAGGACAAGGCAGCTCCATTAATAACAAGTAGAGAAAACCTCCAAAGTTGAGTGCCAGCTGTAATTTTTAAGGAGCATTGGCTACTTGGCTCCTGGGATTTCTCCAGCCCTGCCTGTTAGGGAACCTTAAAGTGCAGGTTTAAAAAAAAAAAAGTTTATTGAAAACAAAAATAAACATAACTGCAAAAAACAATGGAGAAAGTGCAGGATGTCATCAGTGCCAAGCTAGAGGTCATAAGCCAAAGCGGATAGCCAGCCGACCCAGTTCAAGGAACGCCGAGAGAGGCGATCAGTCAGCCAGAGCCAGGGTCATACATGGAAATCAGGAACAACAGCAGAGCACTTCACCAAGATCACCAGGTATTCTTATCATGAAAGCTGCTGATTTATAGAGATGACACAGGCTTGTCAAAAACTGGAGTTAATTGCCAAAATTATTTTTGTAATATATGGTCCAGATAATTGTGTTCGTTGTATTGGGTCGCACTGTAGCTGCCTTTTGTATAGGTCCAAAGGTTTAGGAATTCTGAACTCCTTTTGTACCTTGGTATGTTCATAGCACTGGTGTGATGTTAGGTTATATGGTTGGGCCAAAAGAGGAGTTGTTACCCATATCACCTAATCACAATTGTTAATTTGTTGATTGATTTTACCAGCCCAGCTCCCAGGGGAAGAGATTTATTTACATTTTGCACATTTCTGTTTTTTTATGCTGCGATCATGTCTTTAGCACCGCTCTTCTCCTTTACCGTTTTCAGTGTGCCTATATGCCAGGAAACGGAGGTGACCTCTTGCATAAGAGCCGATTGTTGCTGTAGCATAATCATGTTGTAAAAAAAAAAGTAAAGGGGGGTGACAATGGTGGGCCTAGCACCCGAATTTCTCAAACTCCAATTTCTGCAAAGTACAAAATCTGTTCTATCACATCTGTTGTGCTATAAATTCTCACTGACCAGCTTTTTGGTCACACTTTAAAACATATATTAACATGAAATACCTGCATAGTTATCTCCTCCAGCTCCACCCTTTGGATCCTATAAAGGGCATGTATAAATGGACAGTGTAATGCTCATCATCCCCATCACATGTCACATATCACATGTAATAAAGCATATAATGATCTCTCTGTGACAAAATGCCCCTGCAATTAAAATGTCCTCCCAGTTCCCATTTCCTGTCCATGCGCCTCCTGACTGGCTGCTATGGATAACTGCACTCTGCTCATCTCTGTGACCACTTGCACTATTTATAGAAGAAGCCTGCAAGTGCATGGAAATAACTCTGGAAATAACTCTGAGCTACAGGAGGTTTGCTGGCTGGCCTCTTGGTTGCTATGGCAACAACATTCCAATGGTTGGAGGGGGCCACAGTGCAGAACCAATTATTATTCAAAAAATGATAAATATATAGGAAAAATATCTGCATGCCTTAACAATACCAATATGTAATGTATAACAAATCTGGATAACAATGTATCTATAAAGAATGACAAGCAATCGGGTTGTACTCTTACTATCATTTCTGGTGTAACTGGTGATCAGGACAATCAGAGAGAGGGGGATCTCCCTAACTGGTTGCAGACAGCGATAAAAAACCTGAAATGGGTTCTAACGCCTACCCCTCCCCACTCCCAATCTTTAAAAAAAAGTTATACTTTAACCCTAAAGTGTATCTAAAGTCAAACTTTTTTTAGATTTTGGATAGAAAGATCCATGAAGGTTTAGAACATCTGTCAAATTTTTATTGCTGTGACTCTGCTAGGGAGATTAATTTTCTCTATCTATCCTGATGATCACTTTCCTAGGGACTAAAGGTGATTTAGAATTGTTAGAAGAATAAAAATAGAGGGCAAATAATGCAAAAGGGACCCATGAGTGCAGCCCTCTGGTAAAAACTTACCCTCCTCCCTGATCCAGTGATGTTTGACGTGTGGCCCTACCACACATCGAAGAAATGCCGCTGTGACAGAACGGACGAGCAGTGAGGGGAGATAGAGGCGCCGGCTGTCAGATCCTGGCCGAGCGTCTCTCTCTCTCTCTCTCCTCACCGCATTCATTAGTTCTGTGACAGCGGCTCCGTCCTCCGCCCTCCCCCGCCGCCGGTTCCTTCACTTCTTCTCGGATCCCCGCTGGGGAGAGCAGCGGGGATCCAGAGAAGCGGCGGGAGAGGACAGTGCGATCTACCAGTGATCGCAACGCGATCGACTGGTAGATCGCGATCGACCTTGTGGGCACCCCTGATCTAGGACAACATAGCGGAACTGGAAAAATCATATTCATCTCACTTTCCAGTTCAGCTATGTTGTCCTAGATAGTTCACTTTTCCTACATCTTCAAACGCTTCACCCTTTTGTAAATAACCCTGATAGTGTCACCCTAAACTCTCCACTTCCCACAACCCACAATGATAGGATCGCCTAGGCAAGGTTTTTTTTTTCCAATAAGGGCTTGTTCACACCAGATGCAGTTGTGATGCAGTCCGTTTAGTTTGGCACTGCATCACAATCGGGTCACAATGCTTTCCATTGGGATTTCTGGTGCTCTGTTCCAATGCAGTCGGAAAAAATACTGCTTGTCTAATTTTAGCTGCCCCTGATCGCAACGGAACGCATCAAAACCATATGCAAACGTACTGACAAAATGCACTGCACTGCAGCTGCATAGACGCACGCAGTTATAGTGTGAACTAGCCGCTAAAACCAAATGTTGGGCTGCATTCACAGGGGTGGAGGGATTAATTGAAAGACATCTTCATAAAAAAGTAGAAGTTGTCCTTTTAAATTAACCCATTTATTTGCTATTGTGGGCAAAGTACAAATTATCTTTTAACTGTCATCCTGGGGTCTGAAACACTTTTCATAATCCATAAGCATAAGAGAAGTCAGTTTTCAAAATGGGTAACCGATTTCAAAGTGACACGTTTAATTACTGCATTGATCCAATACAAAGCATCTGACACAATGGACTTAATCTCATTACAGGAGAAAACAGGGTGGGGGAGAATGCCATAGAGAAAAAATGGAAAGCAATTAATATAATGACCTAAAGCCTCAGAGATAAAATAAACAGAGTCAAATGCTAACAGTGGTTTCAATTTTTGCCCTTTAGAGGTTTAGGGTTGGGGACATCTGCAATCTGCATGGGATGAAGTAGCAGAATTAACAGGTACACTTCTACTCAGCGGTTGATCTACTATGACCAATTGCTGATTTGTAAACTGGACATTGTAAGACAGCGCACAGTCAAGTATCCATAATGGCAACAATGCTCCAAAATCCAGACTTTGAAAAGATTAATATGATTTAATGAAAAGTTCACTCTAAGCAAAATATCTAAGATCTGGATCTAAACTGGCCAACAGTCTTGAAAACAGACCAATTCCGGAAACAAAACAGATATGCAAATGTAAAACAACGTGCACAGTCTAATCCCAGGAAATAACAGACGTTTTCCTTAAAGTGGAAGTTCATCATGTACCTTGAAAAATCCATAGCGCCATGTTTGAATTTTGTCTGCGCTCTGGTTTTCCAGCAATCAGCACTGGAAGCTGCCGGCTATTACCAGAGACACGGTAACTCCTGCTGTCACTCAGCTCCCTCATGCTATCCACGTCTTTGGCAGCATCGGGGAGAAGAGGGCAATCAAGCAGCAATGCTAATTGCTGGACAACCAAAGCACAGACAGAATTCATTTCCAATGCTATGCATTTATCAAGGTACATGTATTATATGGATGTTTATTGTTCACTGAGTAATGCTAGAATGAACTTTCACTTTAATCCTTTGGTTCATACTTTTGTAATGAGGATGTAATGGTGAGGGTGGGCACAGACACAGCACACTTCCTCCCTACTCCCAAGCCCAGACTATAGTCTCATCAGCCATATCCTCCCCTCCCCCCTCCTTGCCTGTTCAGATTTTCAAATGTATATATCATTAATATAAAAATAATAAAATAAAATTGACCCAAAATCGTTCCAGTCTCTTCAAACATTTCTCCACAGGAGGTATAGTGTTTCTAAAATAATTATGATTTAAAATGTAAATTGATACACTAAAAATATTAGAAAGATGGAAAGAAACAATTGGGCAGAGAGAAAGAGAACATAATGTCGCTTTCTAACACAGCAGTAGGCAATAGGCATCAACAGCAGGAGAGCAAAATGCACACAGACATGCTCTACTGAACAGGGAGAGACATGCATCACTGGCTTACTTGGTGTTGTCCGAATCGATGGTGTGAAACAGCTTCTCCAGCTCCTCCTCGTTGAGGGTTCCATCTGAGAAAAAGGCCTGAAATTCCTCCAGGGACAACTTTCCGTCATCTGCAAGAAAGAGACCACTTCAGAACACCAGTCTACCAGTGGGGGAAGTTACTACAAAACTCGGGAACAACACCAGATACACAGAAACACATACTTTCCTATGACAACTAAACATATTTAAGGATCTGATCATTCATTAGCCAACAGTGAGCCCACAGCACAATCTCAGAAAACATGCATACCCACTATTCAATTCATGGTAAATAATTCCCAGTTGCATCGTATGTTGCTCTCTGTATGCTCTGTGGGGTTGCTGCTTTCTAAAGGAGAGCATGCTTACAAAACAATATTTTTAGACAAAATAAATACCTTTGCTTAATCCAGGAGTGAACAAATTAATATGGAATTTAGGAGCCAGTCCTTCCAATCCAGGAGCCAGAAGGATTTTATAGCTGCTCCACTTGCAACAAGAAAAAAACCTCAAAAGTTAGGCACCAGCTGTAATTTATAAGGAGCATTGGCTACCTGGCTCCTGGAATTTGTCCAGGCCTTGCTTAATGTATGGATGAGAAAGTTAGGAGTTAAGGTAATACCCTTTATTGGCTAACATAAAGTACATCAAAATGCAAAATGTTTTTTCCATGAAAACTCGTCTTTTATTTTCCTCTTTTCTTATTGTTTCCCTTTCAATAGTTACCCCTTTACTGCTTGTCCTGTAGGCAACAGGAAGTGAGTGGCAATCTCTCCAAAGTTAGGTAAATGTCTTCTTAGACAATTGTCAAAGGAACAATTATCAGCACGAGAAAATTTCCCTTCTATTCCTATTCTAGTGGCAGCTCAAAATGTTACCCTCGCGTTCAGTTTCAGCGTTAATGGTCACCAGGACAAACAGTGAGGGTGAATCATGAAAATGCTGCCATTGGATATACTTTAAGTTAGCCAACAAAGGGTATCACCTAAACTCCAACCTTAATACATTAATCGGTGGCGAACACGGAACTAGACTCTACTACCCAATCCGTGGAAATACTTTAGTCAGTGGAGAAAAAAACAGATGTACCTTCATGCAGAAATTACAGGAATAATTCAATTTGCAAAACAAAATGACTGCCTATAGCAACAATTGTGTTTCTGGAGGACGTTACAAATCAGAAACATCTGACTAGTTGCCAGAAGCAGATTTGCTGCCTTTCAATGTCTTTAGTTCAGTATAGGTGCTCGTGAAAATGCCCTGATACAAAGTCTGATACAAAGTGCCGATACCGTTAGGTCCCACACTTGCTGGGGACCTCACAGCCTTGTGGGAACCTTCACTGCGCCCGTTTACAGCGCTGGTCCGGCCAAACATCTCCTCCTTCCCGCCTCCCACACAGCAATGGTGAGACCCACTGCCCGCTCAGTCGGGTGAGACCCACCACCCGCACAGCCATGGTAAGACCCACCCGCACAGCCATGGTGAGACCCCCCATCCGCACCTGCCCGAACAGCCTTTGAGAGACACGGCACAGCCCTGGTGAGACCGCATACAGACCCGATGAGTCTGCACAGCCATGTGGGACCCACACACACCCCTGGGGAGAGCGCACAGCCATGGTAAGGCCACACAGCCATGGTAGTACTGCACCCAGCCCTGGTGAGACCACACAGCCCTGGCCAGACTGTACCCACACACACCCATGGGGAGAGCACACAACCCTGGTAAGACCAGCATGCTGCCCTGGTGAGACCGCACAGCCATGGTAAGACTGCCCCCAGCCCTGGTGAGACCACACGCAGCCCTAGTGAGACAGTACAGCCCTAGTGAGACCGCACACAGCCCTGGTTAGGCAGTACCCACCCACAAGCAGCCTTGGTGAGACTGCACACACCCCTGGTGAGAACTGCATGCAGCCCTGGTGAGACCACACAGCCTTGGTAAGACCGCACAGCCATGGTGAGAGCCGCACGCAGCCATGGGGACACCGCACAGGCCTGGTGAGACCCGCACAGAGCCCTGGTGAGACCAGCACGCAACCCTGATGAGACCGCACACAGCCCTGATGAGAACGCACACAGCACTGATGAGACCGCACACAGCCCTGGTGAGACTATGCACAGCCCTGATGAGACCACACACAGCCCTGGTGAGACTACGTACAGCCATAGTGAGACTACGCACAGCCCTGGTGAGACTACGCACAGCCCTGGTGAGACTACGCACAGCCCTGGTGAGACTACGCACAGCCCTGGTGAGACAGCGCACGGCAGAACTACCAGGGTCACAGTGGTTGCAGCTGTGAGCAGGCCCTGGCGCTCTACCACACTCCTAAAATCATTAGTCTATTGTTTTAGAAAAAGTGTCACATGACACACAAAAAAGGTATCGGTAATTGGTATCATCCAGTACGTGAGGAAAAGTATTGGCACTTGTACTTGAAAAAATGGTATCAGTGCATCTCTATTCAGAAACCAACTCTACAATAAAAAAAAAACATATATAAAACCAGTAGCTCAATGTGTTTAAAAATTAAAAAACAGCTCTGGCTGTAATATTCCCCTACAGTTTGGCGCTGTCTCCTGAAAACTCATCGGTCTCTGATCCAGTGTCAGTCCTCTCCCTAGCTGAATTCAATCTTATTCAACTCACTTCCTGTGAAGGCAATAATGAAGCAATAAGACATTACAACAGTCTCTATGCATAGGTATGGGTAAGGTGGGCTATAGCAAGAGGAATGGCATAAAATGCTCTGGTCAGTATCTTAATGTGATCCATTTAGAGGGTCACCATGAGAGCTACTCCCCTTCATCTGAGCAGGTTGCTTAAAATTTAACTAAGACAATTAACACCTTGTACTTCAAAACTGAAGGCTGCCATTAGATGTCCTGGGTCAAAGGCCTGAAAGATTTAAAAAGGTATGTTTTCAGGTACCTGAAACTAAAACGTTTACTTCAGGAAATTACTTTTGAACAGTTGGTATAGGTTACTACACTCTGACTACTATTAGCACTGCCTGATCGAATAAGTTTAACAATGCACACCATATTAACTTAGCAGTTTCCCAAACATAGCCTTAGCACAGTGGCCAAAATGTAAACAAATACTATACTTCCAAAATCTAAAGAAGTTTCTGTGTTTCTCTTAAATACTAAGTTAGGAGACCTAAAACAGCGGAATCCAAAAGCGGTTGAAGCAGATAAATCTACCGGCTAGACACAACACCATCTGCACGTCTCTAAAAGAAACCATTCTGTTCTTCAAATTATTTATTACTTGGACTTGACCAAGAAATGGAGCTACAAACAGCAGTCAATATTTAAAAAGTGTTTAAACCACAGAATTCTGCCAGTTCATAGAATATGGATGACTGCTACTGAATAAGAAATACACCTTACCTACATGTTACATTGTATTGGCGGGATCAGCATAATGTTACCCTACATACATATTTTGATTCCTCTAATACAACGTACACCAGCCAGCACCTTCACTGTTAATCCATTATTTTCTATATAAAAGAAAATTTGTACCCCTTCACTTGTACCAGTTTACAACTATGAGCCCTAGTTGTATATATTGTTTCATATACTTATAATCCCACTGCTTAGCGATCCTTTTAAAAACTCACATTTGAGTTGCTCTTCCGTAACTAACTGAATTCCTGTTTTACAGATTTTTCTTTATCATTGTTGGGCAAGGACACAATATTATTGTGATGCCGTTCTCCACTATTTATCAATTAGTAGCTTAGAGTGAGCAGATTAAAACTGAGAACGTCTAATTTCTTTCTGTTACTGGTGACCAATAAAAGGGGAATTGCTGATGTATAAATTTTTTATTCACCTAAAATATTTCTGTGTGGATCTCAATGACGTGGAGAATCACACCATTGAGAAACCAAGGCGTATGAATAATGAATTGTATGGCTGTCTGCAAACTGGACAAATCATTCATATATTCAGGAGAATCAGAAAATCTGCAGTTTGCTGACATGCCTGCTTTTTAAACTGTTTGCTCATCTTTACTCTGAGCAAATTTTCTTTTTACGGTATTTAAAAAATTATGTTTCAAATTATTCTACAATGTGCAACTCTAAATAAGTACATGCTTGTTCTTTAAGAATCTGCAGGATCAACAGGGCTGTGCAAAGTACAATGGTACGTATCCATGTTTCCATTTACTAGCTACACGTTTATCAACCAATTAGCCATGAGTTCTGATTGGTTGATAAAAGTGATGGCATTTTGCACATCCTGAACAATGACTTTATCAAATATATGCACAACAGTGTTACAGAAACTAAAATCTCCAAAATCAAAAACTCCAAATGAAGTTAAAATAAAGCTACCCCTTTTAAAGGTCTGCCATTGCTAAACTCCTGAAAATGCTGGTTACCTGGCCCTCTGACATTTTCTGAGACACTGACCCAAAATAAGCATGCAGATCAGGAAGTCAAAACTCCTAATCTGTATAAACTTTCTAGGCCAATGGCTAAGACGGTACTAAAGCCATTGCTTTGGATCAGCATGATGACTAGAAAACTAGCTAGCAATCTAGGGGGCTCCTCCTGTGCAGGGTTCCCTTTAACACCAATGTCTTTCCTCCTAGTACTAATCCTGCTATAATAGTGTAAGCCGAGCACATTACAGCATGAAGACTTCCAAACATTCCCAAAGCACTGTAACAGTTTCTAAACAATGAACAGCCTGCAAACCCTTCATCGTGCCCCTCCAACTTTAGCATGAACAGCCCATACCATATTCAAATTCATACCTGCCTTCAGCTGGGGTAGAAAAACTTGCAGCATCCTATAAGCCATTTTAGAAAGAGACGAACTTTTCCTGTGTCAATAAGTACTGCAAATGAATCGCCCACCTCGGTGGAAGGAAAACTGCACCGCGCCACTTGTTTGCTTTAAATAATTCACGATTCTCATTTCAGAATCTCATTGAAGACTGGGAATCCCGCAGAGAGTAATTAACAATGTACACAGAAAGAGTGGTCTGTTTTATTTAATTGGATACACAAACCTCTGTTTAATCTAGAAAGAAAGGTCACGATAAATTCTTATAATAAGGTGACCTATAATGGTTTGCTTTAAAGACAGAGAGAGGCAGGGTCACTAAAACATTGCTTTACTTGTGTAGGCCTAAAATAATTTATTCATGTAAAAGTGTCTTGGTGTTTGTGTATCTAGAATATACAAGAAAATCTACCTTAAAATTACATTAAAGGCAATTTCCCCCCCTCACCCCAACGTTAATTAAAGCACTTACCTTAAATGATGTATTTTAATCGGATATTCTTCTTCTTTTCTGTAGTTTTCAGCCTTCTCTCCAGCGCTGCGGTGAATCTCCGATCCAGTGCTACTCCTCTTGCTGGCACGTACTCTCCTATGGTGTCTGCATGCGGGTGCACAAGTCCATAGACTTACCTTGTGTCTTTCCTGGCGTCCCAGCTAAAAATGTGAACTGCGCATACGCCCACCCCAAGATGCTTTGCGGCCGCCCGTGCAGTTTCACATTTTCGGACGGGAGCGCGCAGGGAACACACAGGTAAGTTTAAACCGCTGTTAAAGCGTGTTTTTAAACAACTTTTTGCATATAGCTACTGCTCGCTAGCAGTAGCTATATGCAAAAAAAGCTGAGGGTTTAGAACCCTTTAAGTAATAAGTCTACATCCACATTCAGAATTCACATTAGGCATGAGCTCAAGTTCAGACTGAACCCAGTCCAAACCTAGCCTCCTCCGAACTTAGAAGTGCCATGGGCCACCCACCAATCAGCTGCGGGTCGGGTATTGTGTGCCCCGCAGTTGCACATAAACAAAGGGCCTGCGTGTGTTGACATCATTGACCTTATATGACATCACCATATTAGGTCAATGTCATTGACCAAATATAGCCATGTGGCCATTTAAGGTCAATGGTGTCACTGCATTGCTTACAGTATGTGCATTTGCAGGCAGGGAATTCCCAGTCACAGCTGATTGGGCGACAGCGTAATGAGCTTCCTTTCGTGTTCGTTTGATTGCTAGTAGCAAGCAAAAGATTTATTAAAGATTTTAGCCGTAGTAGGTGTCTGCCAGCGCCTTGACATGTTTTGCACTCAAGAGTGCTTAAAGTGATATTAAAGTCAAAAGGTTTTTAAGCTATTTCAAATGCTGATTAAATCACTTAAAATCAACTAAAATGTTTAGTTTGCTGCATAATCTGCTTGTCCCTTAAGCACTGGTCCTGATATCCTGTTCTAGGTTGGCTCTTTTCCTGTGCAGGATCCTATGGAGCTGTGTGTTTCTCCACAAACACACAGGCAAAGCAAGCCACTCTCTTGCTCGCAGCGCCCTTCTCCAAATGACTGGATGAACAGCTGCTGGAGACTGTGCTGACCCTTGTGATCTTGTACTGGACAGGAAATAAAGAAATACTTTGCTGAGAAAAATATATTTGTTTAATCTGGATTAAGTTGATCACTTTACAAGGGAATTTTCCCTAAGCCTAGTGAATGAGTTTAAGCTCCACTGACTTCCATCATCCAATCGTGTACATGAAAAAACTAAAAGGTTTTGTTTTTTACTTTCTTTGCTTGTCATTGGGTATTCTTTGCAAAGTCAATTGTCTCCATATTCTCTAAGCAAAGGGAAAATGTCCTTGCAAAGTGAACAATGTATTTAGTAAATCAACCCCACTCAGTTCGAACAAGTAAGAAGTTAAAGAGACCCTTTTCCCAGGCCCTGTATCCTAACAACATTCTTCCCATGCGATTATACAGTATGTTAATGTACCATAATAAAGGCATGTTATCTGCCTGTAAAAACATCCTTTTTTAGGCATTCAGAAGCCCTGAGACTCCTGCTGGGAATGGCCATCTTGGATGAGATGTCAGCAGCCCCAGCACACTCAGAGCTGTTACTCAACTGGCACTCTATAGCAGCATTTCTCAACCTTTTTTTCCAGACACAGCACCCTTTAAAAATATGCAAAATAATGTAAAAAGGGTAAATGTAAATATAATGATGCAAGGCCCCTTCAATATCTAGACTCTTACCCTACACACAAAAATGTGGCTCCCCTTCACATCAGATCTCCCCTCTTTCACATCGGAGCTCCTCTTTCACATCAGAAGCCCTCCTTCACATCAAGAGCCCCTCTCCTTCAAATCAAAATCCCCCTTAACATCAGGAGTCCGCCTTTACATCAGAGCCCCTCTTTAAAATCACAGGCCCCCACCCCCTTCACATCAGAAGTCCCCCTTTACATCATAGCCCCCCTTAAATATCAGAGCCCCCCCTTTACACCAGAAGCCTGCCTGCACCATGGAAAGGCATGAGCTGTGAGAAAATTTCAAGGCACCCCCGAAGAAGCCAGGAGGCACCCCTGGGTGCAATGTCACCCTGGTTGAGAACGACTGGTCTATAGTAATCCCCTTCTTTCCTCCCCTGACAGCTACTGTACATAAAAGGTTTTGTAGGGAGGTGGGGTGAGGGGCAGAGGAGCTTGGCCAGCACAAAGATTAAATTAGGCGCATTTAGAAGAGGAGAGGGAAAGGATGCGCAAGGAGGGAGGGGACTCTTGACTCTTCTAAAGCAGTCAGATATTTATCAAGTTCAAAAGGCACATTGCAAGCCAATAAAAATTGTTTATGGAAAGGAAAAACACTGGCTATTTTTGCTCCCCATTGTCCCTGTGTGTGTTGTAAAGTAGCTACTGCTCCAAGCTTGCTCCCATGATGGACTACAATCTCATGTTTAGTTTACTAATTTGTATTGAGATTGTAGTCCATCATGGGAGTGAGCTTGGAGCGGTGGCTACTTTACAATACATACAGGGACCATGGGGAACAAAAGTAGCCACCCTCCAGAAGGAAGGACGGTGTCAGCACCAATTCAGAGTTGATTTGAGAATCTACAGCCGAGTGATACACAAATAAGATACATTTTTGTTAGTAGTTAAGGTACTTGAATGCATTTTTAAGATGTAACTCTTGAGTTTAGTTTCACTTTAAGGTTGGAGACAAGTTCTCTTTAAGGACTTCTGAATTATAGTCTGAATTGCCTGCTATGCATGCACACTTGTTTAGAGGCACAAACTTTAAAATTACTGAAGCCAGTGTGTACGTAAAACAGGCAGGAAAGTAACAAGACTGCAAGAAAACAGCAGAAATATTCTATATCAAGTCTGCTGAGTCAGTTTGAGTGAAACTGACATTTATTTTTTTGTTCCTCTTCAGTCATCAATTTATCTGATTCACTTTGGCTGCATAATGAATTAATCAAGCCACAGGAATTCAAGCCTTTTTCTATAATTTATGGCTGTGTATAGCATGTCCCTCTCTCTTCTTTCTCCTGGAGGTAGCAGCTGCCTCGATCTTGGCTTGCACACCAATGTTTACCACATTTTTCACTTTGCTGTTTTGCACAAGGACAAATACTTTTTAAACCAATTTATTTTAGCTATTCATGGGGAAAAATTATCAGTGTGTTGCAAGCATCTTGGAGACAAAAATAAATAGCCAAGCATAAAGTAATGTTAATTCATACAGAAAATGTGTATACAATTTCTGTCCCTGAAGCAGATTAGATTTTTTGGGCTGCAGTCCTTACAGTCTTGTATTAGGCCACCTATTTCAACTATAAAGCAGCACACTGGCATTTTGGTGATTTAATGGCTAAACGTTTAGTGCCAAATACAAGTAAAACTAAAATCAGTGACCCACCTAGTTGTCTTTTACATACTCATGAGAGAAGACAAAAAAGAAAAGAGGTGCTTGGATATTCTGCTGTTCTTATGGAAGACCAGGTTTCCAAAAGTTTGTAAAGAGATCACTGGCTCTGGTTAGGTAGCCCTAAAAATGCCACGTACCCCACAGAGGTATCCGAAAGACTCCAAAGAAGGATCAGAATGATGGGTGCCACACCGATCAAGTTTCAGACTCCATAAAAGGTTTAATATTTAAAATTCAGTCAAGGTAATAAAACAGCAAACAAGTTTAGGGGGTAAAACATAGGTTGAAGAAGTCACCGACACACCAGTTTCCACTTCATAGTTCTGTCTTTATTGATGTTGAATAGTCAAAACATCACATTAAAAAGCAAGGTTTTGAAACAGCATAGGTTCCTTTATCAGGGAAATAAAGTGATCACTTGGTTTGCTTGATGAAAGAACAATTGTAAACAGTTCACAGAGCCATTCTGAACAATTTGCAGAGCCATTTGCCCTGTGAATCTCTGTGAATGTTTGTTCTATACCAATGGAGGCAAAAACAAACATTCTTAGTATATATCTTCTTGCCAGGTTGAATGTAATTTTTGGAATATACCGGATTATGGCCACTAGATGGAGGTGAGGAGCATAGGCAATAAGTATTTATTTCCTTTCTTCCTCTGCTCCATCTAGTGGCCATAATGTGGTATTTTCCAAATATTACATTCAACCTGAAAAGAAAATTAGCCTGGTTCACAACACCATGAAAAGATTATATTTTTTTGGCAAAGAAGACTGTTGACTTATACGTGTTTTAATTACGACCGTCTACAGCTATGCTTTAATCTAACATTTTACCCTCTTTCTACCTGAACCCTAATGTGTAACACTAATCTTAACCTAGCCCCTAAAGTTAAACTAACCCATGTGCATTAGCTGTACTTACCTTGTGAAATATGAACAAATATCAGTAGTTTCTATTGTTAAGTTAAGACTCAGGCAGTCTAATAAAGAGTCACATACTTTTTTTTATTCAAAACTTTTAAACACTGGAAAGCTCCCTTTGTTTGAATGCTAATAAAAAATCCTGATTGCCTGCAATTTAAAGCTCAACTCCGAGCAAGCTAATGGACAAGGGGCCGACAATTTATTTGTGGCCACTAACATGGGTTTGCGGCGGTCCCCTTCCCCTCTTTCAATTTAATCTATTTCTCCTCAGGGCATCTTAATTACATTGCCCCTTTAAAAGCATTGCCCCCTTTAAAAGCATTGACCCCTTTAAAAGCATTGCCCCTTTAAGAAACCCCTTACCTGTTTAGGTGGGAAAATTGTCCAGCTTCTAGAAGATTCTGTGGGCTCACCTCTCCCTATAAAAGGTCAGCACCTGAGGAGCAGAGGTCACTCGGCTGGACTCACAGCGCAGCGAGCTCCCACCCTCCCCCCTCTTTAAAAAAACAACAAAAAAACATAAATGTTGCGAGCTTTTTATGTGGTTTGTCACCCTCAATGTGAGGGAGGACTTAATTTATGTACAGTCCTTCATGATGGTATTGCTTGAGTCGTAGTGGCTGGGCAATTATTGGTTGATTAATAGTTTGAGATTGATGGTTTGATATTTTAAGTAAAGTTGATTTATTTTAAACCAATAAAAAGTGCCGCGGCCAATTTGAATCCAGATATTGTCTCTTGTGCATTTATTAATTTATATATTCATAACTTGTGTATTTTTTAATGTATGTTAATTTATTATATTTTGTACCGCCTGCAATCCCATGAGCCCACTCCTGGTTTCTGCTCATGCTGTGCTACATTAATCCACAGGTCATTAAAGGAAATAAAAAGCCTCCTTTTCTTACTAAAAGCTGGTGGTACACTGTTACCTATCCAGAGAGGTCAAAGTATGGTGGTGCACTGCTACCGTTTAAGGAGGTCCAAAAATGGTGGCCCACTGCTAACTATCCAAGGAAGTCCAAGAATGGCAGTGCACTGCTACCTATCCAAAGTGGTCCAAGGATGTGGTGCACTGCTACTGTTCCAAGGAGCTCAAAGGATGGTAGTGCACTGCTACCTCCCAAGTAAGCCCAAGGATGGCGGTGCACTGCTACCAGTCCATGGAAGTCCAAGGATGGCTGTGCACTGCTACCTATCCAAGGAGATCCAAGGATGGCTGTGCACTGCTACCTATCCAAGGAGGTCCAAGGATGACAGTGCACTGCTACCTATCCAAAGAGGTTCAAGTTTGGCAGTGCAGCAGCTGGATAGCTATTGCTGGCACAGCCTACAACATATTAATGTGGCTTAGTTGTGTCCAATTCACAACATTTCCTTGTGCACAAACCAAGCTGCGAGTGTAAGGACACAGCTCCATGACCCACAAAGTTACCAGGGGGCAGATAGGTTTTGTCTACACCATATGAACATTTAGAGCAATAGGCAAAGTTTGAGAGTTAATTGGAAGCATTGGGTGGTGGAAACTTACCTAAGTTGGCAGGAACGTTGTGTATAAACCTCAACCTTATTTCGATACCCCTTTATGGGCACAAGGTATGAGCTTGGCATTTGTCAGCATCAGGTGCCAGGTTGGTTAAAAATGGGAGGGTGGGTTCTGTGTGTACATGAGCGTGGCTGTGCTTCAGAAGTGTATGACAAGCAAGGACAGTACTAATTGGTGTCACTTTTCTAAGAGGACATCTAAAAATGATTTATCACCATGGCAACTCTGTAATCTCACAAGAAAAACTTGCAGACGCAAAGGAAGGAAAGTTTAGTAAAAGGGTTTACAACGGCATAACAAGACATCCCCAATGTCATTCTTACCATAAATTTACACAGTTTACTTAATTAATAGAAGAGGGCAACCTAAAATAAAGCTTTTTGTGAGATTACTAGGAGACATCAGATGTAATACTGAGAAATTAATGACATTACTGTGGAAATGTTTCCAGTTTATTTATTAAAGCTGAACACAAATAACATCCCAAGTTCCGTAAACCACAGCAATCCCCTTTTACCAGTTTACTACTACAGCTATTGGGTACAACATATAATCCTTTGTCTAATTATATGAACCTGCTTTTGTTTGCCTGTTTCTATGAAGTTAGAGAGTATGTGAACCCTAACAACACACTTCTCCTATTTGGTACCTTTTGACTGTTAAATATACATTAAAAGGAATTCTTATGCCTGTTCAGTAAGTGCAAAAAATATCTGAGGATCATGCCATAAATCCAGTGAGCTTCTAACATACTAGCGTGAGCTAATAATGTTGCACCAAAATCTCAAACCCTGTTATCAGCCCTACCTGTGTTATCTCTGTGAACTATATAACCACTTCCACTTATACTATGGAGATGAGGAAGTGTTCTGTAGTCCTAACACATGTCCTGATCTAGGGTGATAACACTGCTCCTTCACAGATACATTACAGCAAGTAAATGTTGTCACGCTAGGACAGGAAGTGTGCTACTGGCAGAATCACCAACGTACAAATAAAAGGAAAAAAACCTGAGAAAAGAAAACAAATGCAGCCACCACATCTAAGGACTGGTAAGCTGCAATAAATTACGTTTCTGATCTTTAGATACACTTCAAAAAGAGAACTATGGGGTAAGTGTTTTTCCCTATAGATCTCTTTAGGGTCCTGGGTGGACATATACTAACCACCTCCTGTGACCCAAAGCTCAGTATATCGTGGGCTGCTGCCCACGATATACTGAGAGCGCCGCAGCCAGGACAGGTCCTGACAATACTGTCTGGATCCACCCAGCTGTGTGAGTGACAGCTGGCTCTGCCTATCTAGAGGCAGAGCCAGCTGTGCCCGCCCCCTCCACTCAGCGCTGGAGGATTGGAGAGGGGAGGGGGAATGCCTGCGTGGAGCGGTGACTGACAGTCAACGCTCTCTGCAGGGACAGAATCGGGAAGTGAGTGGATCGGCTGCATGTTTCTGCTCACTTCCCGATCAATAGAGACGACCTGTGACAGCTTTTTTGTTACAGGTCGGCTCTAACTATGAAGATGAGTGGAAATCACTCACCTCATAGTTCTCCTTTAAATAAGGGGCTTCTAAATTGCTGCCTTACCTGCAATAACTAAAATGTAACGTAAATAAAACAACATATAACTTATCAGACACCCTGTTGCACAAAGTACCAGTTATATTTAGTATATTACAGTGGAAACTGCAACCTTTATACAACATTTGGCAAAGTTCCAAATGGTTTCAACAGACCATTAACACTTAACTACTGGCTTCCTGGGATAACATGGATTCCGCTATTGCGTGCCTAACTATTCTACTTGTCAAAGGATTCTGTGCAGACTGTTTTGAGATCCAGGCGACACTGTCAGAGAACAGCAAAAACAGCTTTAACTTCAACTGCAGAAGCAGCATAGCCTTTCAAGAACACACCCCCAGACTGCCAACTGGACAATGCAGAAGCAGCAAACTGATGAAGTCATCTCTTTCCTCCTGTCAGCAAGATCACTGTAACCACATGTGCAATGCAGCAAACTCTTTGGCTATGAGTGCTGCTCCTCCCTTTTCATTCTTAGTGCTGATGTAAAGGGGATTACAGGAGGCTGATATCAAGACGAAGTCAGCTATTCACCCTACTTGTATTAAAAATACATTTTAATGAGTGTCTTATGTCTGCCTGGAAATCAGCTTTAAGCCAATTAAACAAAAAGAGAAATGGTGATATAATGTAGACCATGGGTAGGCAAACTATGGCTCTCTAGCTGCTGTGGAACTACAAATCACATTAGGCATTGCAAAACTCTCACAGCCTTAGGCCTCATGCACACTAGCAGGCTGTGTTTAAGCCCAACAGAAGTTGTCTGGTAAGTATAAACAACTTTATGCTTCCCAGATCACTTTTTATCTGTGCCAGGCTTAGTCGCATTTTTACGTGTTTACATGTGTGTACACTCGTTTAGCCACATAAAACTGGGCTAGTCAGACCCGCAACGCAAAAATTAGTATTTTGGGTAAACTGACCTAGACTGACACCTAGGTGTGCATTCAGTCATAGAAGTTCGTTACATGAGTCCAGATGCGTTTAGAAATGAGCTCCAAACTCACTTGAACTCAACGTTTTGGTACGTAGTGTGCATGAGGCTTTAGGCATGAGTCCCAGAGGCAGATGCATGATAGGATTTGTAGTGAGAACAGAGCCAGAGAGCTGGAGTTTGCCTACCCCTGATGTAGACAATCATTGCACCACTGCATTGTCATGAATTAATTTTGGATAAAACTATCATAACAAACTTTTCAAAGGTACTGGCAATGTTTTTGCAAAAATTTAAAGAGCTGGAAACCAATGCACTATCGTTCTCTCCTAATTTAGCAGAGGTAAGCTACTGCTGTTCTACAGCATTCTTAGCAGTAACTGGAAGATAGTATAAATGTGTTGAATCATGAAAATGAAAGATACATGGTGATTTCCAACCTTATATGCCCTGTATTTTTTAAGGATATTCTTAGAATTTCATCCATAATGCTAAATTTATATTCTCAATCGGTAGAAGAACAAGGCAGCTGATTATGCTGCACTGAGAACAGGTGGGGGACCTGTCACACTCTCATTCATATTCTAAAAAGGTTTTCACACTTGAGATACACAAGGTTACAGATTACTCAGCTGCACTTTGTTCAGAAGATTTGAGGTTGTTCAAAGAATTTTGTGTTTGGTGCATATAATTTAGCTGTTACTCTCCACTAAATTAGACAGACATAGCTGAAGTGTTCCTCTAGGACAACAATTTTTTTCTTGTACTCTAAATTGAACTTTTGGGCCAGTGTGGATAGGCTTTTGTTTGTGCCTCCCCTTGCAATTCCATGGGATTTCCCAAATCCATGGGAAATGAACCTGTCAATGATTGAAGCATCTCAAACTGATGTTAAATGCAAGCTGACTGAACCTGAAAGCAAGATGCATTTGCCCATCGACACAAGCCCTAAGGCCCCATTCACACTTGAGCTGAGCGTCTCTTTGGGTGTTTTGGGGACTTTTTTTGGATGTTTGTACTTGTGTTTTTGCATGCATTTCAGGTTTGAACGTCTTATTTTTTAGCCAAAGCAAAACTAGTTATTAGGCATATTTTTAAGGTGCTCCCATTGAGGTGTATTTGGACCAAAACCCTTGACTCTGATCCAAAAGAAGCTCATGTATTCTCTGAGCTACAAGCCAGTACCTCAAACAGTAGAGGGAAATGTAGAGAAAGCTGGTTAAACAGGATGTGTATGCCACCTAGGTATAAATTGACTTGTAAAAAGGCTGTATCTTCTCTGGGAACAGAATAGTTAACTTAAAATAGTTAGAATTGCTTTGCTAGAGCCAACTGTCAAGCCTTATGGCTAAAGTGATGCTAAAATCAGGAGTACAATCTTAAAAATGCATTCAAGTGCCTTAACTATTAACAAAAATGTATCTTATTTGTGTATCACTGGGCTGCAGATCCTCAAATCATCTAATCCTTCCTTCTGGAGGGTGGCTACTTTTGTTCCCCATGGTCCCTGTGTGTGGACTACAATCTTACATTTAGTTTACTAATTTGTATTGAGATTGTAGTCCATCACAGGAGCGAGCTTGGAGCGGTGGCTACTTTACAAAACACACAGGGACCATGTAAAAGTAGCCACACTCCAGAAGGAAGGACAGTGTCAGGACCAATTCAGGGATGATTTGATGATCTAAAGACAAGTAATGCACAACTTTTGCTAATAGTTAAAAGGTACTTGAATGCATTCTTAAGATTTAACTTCTGAGTTTAGTGTCACTTTAAGTTTACTTTTTGTCTTCAGTAGGTTTGAAGGGGTCAGTGCTATGATAATCAATGTTGTCTTCCTGAGATTAGTGGTTGTTTTGATATGCTAGAAACTGTACACACAGGTGATGCTTTTGGGAATGTCAGGGCTGTTGTTGACTCAGAAAGATCATATTTATTTAAGACTGTTCTCAATTTTTGGCAGTTTCAAAGAGACTTCAGTTGCCATCCAAACACTGTCTTCAGAAAGATATGATTGTGTTCTTTGGATCAATCGTAGATTCGTCATGTGACTGAATGGGGGTAACTAGAATAAAATAAGCCATTGTAGGACTTCAATGAGGAACTACTGTGAACAAAGAACTTTACTGGAACAGAGCCATGACAAAAAGCCATTTTGCTGAGGACGCTTAACTGGCACAAAGTCCTGTTCTATACGAAATTAGTAGACCAACAACAACGCAGCAAAGTGACTTTTTAGTGTATCCTTATATAGAAACCATTGCATGTGCTTGGAAAGAGGGACAATGTATGCATGTTGTGATGTTTGGGGAATTAGCTGGACCACAGGCTTTCTCAGACAAACTGCATTTATTTTCCACAGCAGCAACAATAAACAGTAATTTCCTTCAGTACAGCAAAACAACTTAAAAGATTGCTTCCTTCCGCATAGAAATAATACACTGTACCGTTTGCTTCCTTCAGCACAGGAAAGAATAACAGCCTCACCGGTTTGGAGGGTTTCAGTCCACAAGGTTATCACACTCTTAACTTCAGAGTTTCTCTCTCTCAGCCCACAGGCTCCCAGTAAAGTTCAGCTGCTTCAAAGCACCAGTACTTCCATCTGCTCCACAGCCTTGTCTGCAAACATTAATCAGGGCTTCTCTCTCCCCCTCTGTCTCTAGCTTCCTATCCTTTTGAACACACTTCCTGCAGCAACTGTTAACCCATTTCTGTCCCTTAAAGGGACCACAACCCGAACAAAGGGAAATATACACTTCTCCCAGGACCCATCTTCTGGCGTCCTGTACAATGTCTACGTATGACTGTAGCAGCCAGTATGTTTGTATTGTTTTATGTACCTAGCATTTTTGTGGTATAGTAAAAGCACGTTAACAGAAAATACTACTGGGTCAGTTTTCTTGGCTTTACTTCAAGAATCAGACAAACAAATAGCTGTAAAATGTTGCCTAGAAAAACAGGTGTTAATGGAACCTAAAGCTGCTCATAGATATTAGAAGGCGGTTGGATGTGCTGGTTTGAACTGAGCACGAGGGTAGTGCTACATAATTCTCCATAAACTTTCAGGGCTGCCTCTCCAAGGAAAAGGCAGGTGGGAAGCAGGCTCCGTTATCACAGAGGTGAACAATAACAATTGGGGCCCTGTCAGTGGCCAGCCAGTGGTAACCAGAAGGACTTGTGAAGGACTTATTTAAATTAAGTTATACAGCTCTGACCATGTCATAGATAGCTGTTTAGTAATGGTAAAGGAGATGTTTTAGGCGGTACACAAAGTTCAGGAATTAGCCAGGCCGTGACACAGATACCACGCCATACAGTACCAGGGGGGAGGAAGGTTCAACATAAGTAATTATGCTCCTTGTGCTAATGAAGCAAACCATCAAAGGCGCTAAAGAAACTAATGACTGGCTGCATAGCAACATATGATTTCATAAGCAGGCAATGTATAGCTGTTTAATAGTTTTTTTTTATATACTACAGCTTCCCCTGATATACTACAGTTTCTCCTTTTATACTATAGTTTCTTTCTGTCTGGCTACTAAAGAGCAAAAAGCAAGATTTAAAAAAACGTAAACCGTCTTCATGAATGGACCTTGTTCTGTAAATAATGCATTTCCTTTATCCCTGGTAATTAGAATATTACATGCTGAGTAAGCCGTGGCAGCTGAGAGCACCGCATCAGTGTTCTCTCCAAGGAGTGTGATTTTCAGGAACTTCTATCATCCATTAACAGATGCAAGTGTTTTAAGAGGTTGAAAAGCATCATCTCTCAGCCAAAGGCAGCCTTACACCTTCTCTTCTCACTAAATTATTCTTTCAATTTGAAGTTCTGAGCAGATGATCACATTAGGCCGGTCTTAACTGCCCTGATATTTACATGCAATGTGAACAATGAAATTGTAGATGGAAATAATGTATAAGTGAAAGAGATAAATTATATCTATGGTCAAAAAACAAAAATAAATATGTATTTCTATAATGAAGTCCTATCCCACTCCTAATAACCATATTGATCTAGAGGTTTGTAAACTTACTTATTGTCCATAGGTTGTACTTATTCAATGCAGTGAAACAATTTCACTCCGTGTAAATTTGCACTTCCTTGTGCCAGTAACCTGGTTACTATGTCGTCCTGAGCAAGGGAACCTGTGTGGCCCCGAAACGTTGGTTTGATTCACGCATGTGGCGCACGTTTAATTAAATATTAACAAGAATTTCACATCAGTGAGCGCTGGTGATTCCTTTCATTTGAACCACTCTAACCAGACCTGCTGTCTGAACTATTATTCAACGTCTAAACTTCACACATTGTAACACGACCATTGCTTGCTGGATGCAATGCATGATGGGATATGTCGTCTTGAAGAATGGGGACTGCATCACATCAAGCAGCAGGGAAAGAGATGCAAAGCACACTGGCATTCCAGGAAGATTTGAAAGTGATGGGCAGACATAAGGCAGTACTCGCTACTTAAAGGTATTTTTTCAAGCAAGCTGTCAGAGACCTGCTGCTTCTGCGCATGCGCCAAGCCGGGCTTCCCGTAATGGGCCTGCGCGCATGCGCGAGCCAAGGATTGTTCGCGGAAAAACGCACCAAAAGGCACACATGAAGTGACGCTCTCCAGATCATGTCTTCCCTATTTAAACCCAGACTCCACACCTACTCATTGCTGGATTGTCTCTTCAACCGCCCTGACGTCTCCTGATCCTTGTTTCCAGTACCTTTAATTATTGACCCGGATTGACTTTGACCTTGTTTGCCTGCAACTTGCCTTTGACCTGGAACGTTTGACCATTCTTGCTTGCCTATACCCTTGACCTCGGATTGCTTACTGGACTGCCTACGCCTTCTCCCTTTTGTACCTGCTCTGCCTGCTCGGTGTGACCTCGGCCTGTTGACCTCGGATATCAAGATCTACAAAACTCTGCTACAAAACCAGGGATTGGCCGGCACGGTGATACAGCCTCTGGCCCTCCTGCCACTCACTGTCTCTGAGCTGAGCGCAAAACGTGTTCTCCACGAGTCCCGGCAGACGAACACTTGGCTTTCTCCCCTATATTGCTGGCTATGTCTCAGGGATGAGGAGATCGATCCTTTTAGACGCGGTGTTGGTAAAGTGCTTTGTCGTGGTCCCACAGGGTTTTAGAGACGAACAAAGAAGAGAACCTTCATAGCGTAGTATGTAAAACCATAAACTTTTATTCCAATACGGCTCACAAGGCAAAAAATTCCGGCCGGCTAGAGCAGCTCAGGAACAAAACATAAAAGTCTCATGTCTAACAAACTTGCATCTGCCCTCCCTTGACGCGTTTCGTCATGTGACTTCCTCAAAAAGAAGGTAGATGCAAGGGAAGCCTCCTCCTACATCCAGTCTCCACACAGGTACGTGATACAAGCTTAGATTGCATTATCAAAAACAGCTCTGGTATGTATTCCTATTACAGTGTTATTGTTATAACAGGATAGTATATGCTGGGACTTTAGAACTTCTTTAATCTGGCCATACACTGGTAAATTTTGATAGTATTGTTTATATGAAAAATCTTGTCAGAACATTCAATAATGCTGTGAGAGACTTGACAAACGTCATTCGAAATTTCATTTGGTTTTAACATTTGATTTTTTAAAAATGAAAACCACATTCACAGTTAGAATTTCGTCATCTCCAGCCAACTCTTTCAATTGTTTTCATCACTGAAATGAAATGGTCTTCAATTTGACCCAATTGACTATTAAAACAATTGGCCGCACCTTCCTAAAATGAATTTCTTTGAGTGAAGTTCTACTGGTGTATAGCCAGCTCTAATTGATTGTCCACGTGCCAACAAGCACTGAGCACCCAAAATGCTTATATTTTCTGGCAGTTTTTCCAATTCATGTTCAGGATGGCTCCCTGTTCCACAAGGAACAATACCATCAACACCCCCAAGCTGTAAAGAGACCAGACGAGGGTTCGAAAAAGGAGAAAATATGTTCTGCTTTTTTAAAAACGGAGGTTTGCCAAGCCTTATATATGCTGAGGCAATTCAGCAGTAAGTGGACACTGAACATAGCATGCCAAAAGGTCTGTGTTCCACAGTCCTCTCCGTATGGGTGGCCACTGCCATTCAACACTTCATCTCAAGATGGAAAAAAGTAGAGGGTAGCCCTGCAACTCCTAGAACGCAACAATGACAGCACTCTTACTGTTCTCTGTTCTTTTTTTTCCCTTCTATAATCCTTATTATTTGTCCAAATTATACAACTTACAACACTTATACAAAAAACAAACAAAAAACAACCTTGTACTTAAACCATTATTATACCATCACAGAAATAATTAAATCAACCTAACTAATGTATTTAAATGATACAATAATTCTTACAATTTAAACAAACGTGATTCACAAGCGGGTTACCATTTATCCCTTCTTCAGATAATAACCATTCTTTCCAAAGTTCTGTGAATTTCCCCGCTTTTCCTCTGTGCCAAAATAATAATTTTTCCCTTTCCAACATTGTATTAACCATTTTAATCCAGTGTCTATACAAAGGTGGGCTAGGTGTGCTATCAGCTTTTTAGCCATAAACAACAATCTAGTGATGGAGTTTCTCAGATCTCATGCCTAAAACCTTCGGCAGAATTCCCAGAACACAAAATACACGGGTGCATCTCCAGGTTGATTAAATATATTTTATTTATTACTTTGATTGTATTCTCCTAATATCTAAATATGGTCATATTAGGTGTATTAATGTGCCTTCTAAATTCCCACAACTTTTACACGAGGGATCTTTAATTTTAATTGTTTTTGTGTGTGGTATGCACAGTGTAGAATAAAAAATTGTGTCAATCTATTTGTAGCCGACAGTCAACAGTTTGGAACTATCTTCATTGCTCTATCCCATTCTTCCTTACTCAACTCCCCAATATCCTGGTGCCATCGCTTCTGCCCTCGAAAAATACATTACCTCTATCCCCTTTTAACAATATGTGATACATTTTAACTACAATACCTCGATTTCCAACCTTAGCTTGGGCTACCATGTTCATCCAGGAGGGCGTACTACATGTGATTTCCGATATGCAGGTCCTGCGTCTGCAATGCATGGCGTAATTGCAAATATTGATAGAAACATCGTTTTTGTAGTACATAATGTGTTTTTAACTCTAAAAATGTTTTAATTGTTGTACCTTCATAGACTTGATATATATATTTCAACCCTTTTTGTTCCCAATTTCCAAACCCACTCAGCCTATATACTTCCTGCAACATAGGATTGCCCCATACTTTCTGCATCAGTTTTAATGTTAAAGGAGAACTATGGGGTCAGGGCTTTTCCCCATAGTTCTCCTAAGGGTAACGGGAGGACACAAACTAGTGTCCTCCCATCACCCAAAGCTCAGTATACTGCGAGCTACAGCTCGCGGTATACTGAGACGTCGCAGCCAGGACCGATCCCGACATTACTGTCTGGATCCCCCCAGCTGCGTAAGTGACAGCTGGCTCTTCCCAGCTAGAGGCAGAGCCAGCTGTACCTGCCCCCTCCCCGTCCATTCCTCCACTCAGCGCTGGAGGATTGGAGAGGGGAGGGGGGAATCCCTGCAGGGAGCCGTGAGTGACAGTCACGGCTCTCTGCAAGGAAATGATTGAGAAGTGAGCGAGCGACGGTGTGTGTTCGCTCATTTCCCGATCTATTGAGCCGACCCGTGACAGTTTCATTGTCACAGGTCGGCTAGAACTATGAGGCTGAGTGATTTTTACTCGCCTCATAGTTCTCCTTTAAGTAATTATTTTCTCTTTTAAATACTCCCGCTTCCAGTTCGGAAATTGGTGGATAATCTGTTTTATCAATATTTATAAGCCTATGGATTGCATTAACTCCATCATAACCCGCCATCTGTTGTATCTGAGATGCCAGAAAATATGTTTTCAGTTGGGGTATAACTAAGTCTCCTTCATGTTTGTTATTTTGCAAATATGCTAATTTTATCCTAGGGGCTTTCCTACACCATACTAATTCTCGGATCAAGGTGTCTATCTTCCTAAACACCTTAGCTGGAATCCATACTAGTGAGTTTTGAGAGAGTGGTAACCGGACCATTTTGATCAGGTTTGGTCTACCGGTTACCGATAGTGGCAATCCACACCAACTTTTGATCTTTACATGGAATTTTCCCAATAATGGATGGATATATAGAGGGACATACTCTGCTATATGACACAATACTCTAACTCCTAGATATTTAATCATAGATACTATTTGGATTTTCTCTGCACATTGCAGTAGAGGGTGCTGCAAAGGATCAATTGTTAATAGCATAGATTTCTCCCAATTAATTTAAAAGCCAGAGAACTTTACAAAACAATCTATCAGATTAATCAGGGCTTCTAATGATTGCTGTGCATCTCCCCAAAATATTAATGCATCATCCGAATATAATGCGATTTTCTCCTTTCCCGTTTCTCTTACAAAACCCGTTAATGCGTCTGAATTTCTTATTTTTGCTAACATTGCAATATAGCAGCCTAATCCAAGTTAATACCAAATCTTTCCAGAGTTCTCCATAAATAATTCCATTCTATGCAGTCAAATGCGTTGGTCGCATCTAGCGACAATATAGCTCTATTTCCCTTATTTATAGTGGGTAACTCTAAATTAAGACACAGTCTCCTAATATGGTTGGCTGTTGAGCGAGTTGGTATAAAAACTGCCTGGTCTGGGTGTATTAGTTTACCAATAACCTTAGATAATCTTTTTGCCAATACCTTAGCAATGGCCTTAATATCTGCTGTCAGAAACTAAACTGGTCTACAAGATTCCAAATATCTAGTATCTTTCTCGGGCTTTGGTATAACCACGATGATGGCCTCTCCTACTGACTCTGGCAGCCTCTCCGTTTACTTGCTTCGTTAAAGACTGTCAGTAAATCCAGGATAAGAACATCGTCATATATTTCAGATGGCAATCCATCCGTTCCAGCTGCTTTATTGTTAGCTGTTTCCCTAATAGCATTACAAAGCTCTTTTTCTGTGGTGGTCCCAGTTCTTCGTTCTCTAATTCTGTCAATTTATGACACACAAAGAACAATACCTTCAACACTCCCAAGCTGTAAAGAGACCAGATGAGGGTTCGAAGAAGGAGAAAAGATGTTCTAGTTTACCCCAAATTTATTCTGCAGCAGGACAACGAACCCAAACATACTGCCGATGTCATTAGGAACTATCTTCCGTGTAAAGAAGAACAAGGAGTCCTGCAAGTGATGGTTTGGCCCCCACAGAGCCCTGATCTTAACATCATCAAGTCTGTATGGGATTACACGAAGAGACAGAAGGATTTGAGGCAGCTTACACCCACAGAAGATTTGTGGTTAGTTCTCCAAAATGTTTGGTACAACCTACCTGCCGAGTTCCTTCAAAAACTGTGTGCAAGTGTACCTAGAAATATTGATTTGATTTGGATTTCTCTTCTGTTCATTTACTTTACATTCGGTTAATTGGTAAAAATAAACTATTAACACTTATTTCTGAAAGCATTCTTACTTTACAGCATGTTCTCACACCTGCCTAAATCCTTTGCACATTATATGTATTATATATATATATATATATAAT